>NC_064626.1:151354737-151644000 GCF_023864275.1 Schistocerca cancellata | reverse complement strand
TATTCATATATCCTTCATCATCTGAACTATCACTGATTTCCTTTTCGTCATCAGATTCGAGCAGGAAAGCAACTTTTAGACAGTGAGGCAGATTATCACTAGATGTTTCAGTCACTTCGTTTTTCGACTCATTTTCTACACAATGCACATCATCTGGACAGTCAGGCACTTCTGTTATATCACTTTGAACGATTTCAGCCTTAACTTCATACTTAGTATAATTGTCACATACTTCAATAATTTTCATTTCATTTTCTTCCATGCTGTTATTTTCAGGTAATCGTGCGAAATTCTTACTAGACCCTTCTGCATCAAAACTATTAAACACCTTTCCATCAACAATAATTTCATCTGCACTGCTCATAATGTCATGATTACTAACGTCCTCCTCTACCTCATTTTTACCTATTATTAATTGTGCACACGTCTTTTGCGTGGCATATTTCATCATACCCTCCCCCACATCTACGTCTTTGACCTCATACACATCATTAACAGTACAAATATTCCCCTTTTCACTCGCCTTTTCTGTCTCCCTTTTATTCTTTAATAAAGTCTTTTCGCACGATTCCGATACCGAGTAATCTTTATTATATGACGTATTAACTTTATTTTCATTTCTACATTCATCTACTACTGAAACCGGCCATCGGAAGTGTCCGATCCCGCCTCTTCTGTCTCTCTCTACGGCAGCCATCTTGTTCTGACGTCTGCCATTTGTGTCTTCTGCCAAGTGCAATGTACGCTGCTTTGGCAACCGCTGGCCCGAACACGAATGGTCACGTGACTTCGCACTGGGAACGCTACTATGTATCACTCCGCGTCCGTCTGCTATAGGCGCGCCCTTAACCTTCCTGCCCCATAGTTTACATCTTTCCTTCTCGAATCTAATATTTGGCATCTTTTCTTTGGGCCCAAAACCGGTTTCCGCGTGAATCCGGCCCGTAACACACGCGGTTTTCAGTTTTCCATTTCGTTTCTAGTTTGGGAATTACGTGCTATGTATCCTCTGCCGCGCGTCGTATAATTTCCCCTGCCTCTCGCACGACCTCTTTGAATCGTGTTTACACGAAATCTATCGTTTTCCTGTCGTTCAGCTTGGCCATTACTTTCTCGCGAATAATTATTGTTATTATGGGGACGGTACTCGCGATTTCTTCGCCAGTGATCTTCATCCTCTACCCTTTCCAAGAACGCAGAAAAACTACTGTGTGTACTTCCAACATATCGTTTCGAATCCTCAGGCAGTTTCTGCCAAAGAACCCAAACGATCTCGGCTTCAGTTCTTCTTGCTTTTAGGTGTATCAGTTTTCTGTACCATGATTCGCAAAATTCTTTCATGGTTTGCCTACCCCTGATGTCATACAACCTGGCCATTAAAAACTCACGCCACAACTGGTCTTGTTTTTGTTCTGACCAGTACTCGTCAATAAACTTTTGTTTAAAGGTTTCAAAAGACATCTGGTTAGTATCAAGATTTAACCCCCATCTTTTTGCTTCTCCCGCTAATGCACTGATCACAACATTGATTTTTTCCTGGTCAGACAAATATTCAGGAAAATTTCTTTCGCAATTCTTTACAAAGTCTAGGGGGTGCCATCCGTTATGCCTCTTTACTGGGTCGAATTTTTCCTCGCTCTCTAATATTTTACTGAAGGGAATTTTTTCAGTAAAATGTGTAGGTCCGGTTTGTATTTTTCTTTCCAAGTCATACATTTTGCCTTGGATTTGTGAAGTGTTATGTTCACACTTCTTTTCGCAAGTAATAATCTGTTTGGTTAGAGCTCTGCTTGTTTCTGTTACAGATTGTTTAATCTGTGCAAATTCCGTGTTACATTCGGTTTGTATTTCGGATTTAATACCGAATAGCTTTTCGTCAACCTTAGTACAGACTAAGGGTTCAATTTGATCTTGAATTTTAATTACTTCAGAGTCAAATCTTTCGTTAATGTCATCAACTTGTCCCTGTATGTTGGCAATATTGCCATTGATGACAGTAATTTCGCTTTTGAGGTTTTTAATTTCATTACTCACAATGTCTACTTTTACATCAACTTTCTCAATCTGTTTACTAATATCACTACTCTGTGTTGTAATTAACTGCCCCTGTGCTGCAATTAGCTGTCTTTGTTCTACATTTTGTTGTCCCAGTGCTGCGATTTGTGCATTGATATTGTCATTTTGCGCTGCAATTTGTGCAGACAACATTTTTAACAATTCTATCATATCTGGATTCTTTTCACTTTTAGGTTCTGCTACATTTTTGTGTTCGAGTCCTACTTCCCTTTCAGTTTTTGGTGACTCAAACATATCCCTCGATACATCAGCATAGCCACAGTCTTCGACATCGCCCACATTGTCTTGCTTAGTACGCGCTACACACATAGCTTCGATCTGTTTATTAACGTCTGCGTGATAACGTACGTAATTTAACTCGCGCGTCATGCCATCTGTTGGTGTGCTGCCTGAACTGCTCTCGGTTGCATTCTGCTCTCGCGCGTCTAGACTTATTTCTAATTTCCTGTCCATTTTAGCTATTATTATGTACTGATACCTTTTATTTTTAATTTAAACTGCACTTTCACTACTAGTTCTGTCAAGTTATGTACAGGTTCGTGCCGCTGGACGTTTTATGTTCACTCTATGTTTGTAAAATGCTAACTACTTGTAATTTTTTCCGTCTGTAGGTGCAACTGAACAACGTCCTGTCACGCGGCGCCACGTATAACACTCCCTCTCTGCTACTACTGTACCATAACCTCTATGCTAGAAGCAGGTTGTAACATAAAGCAATTTTGTAAAAGCAACTATGGCACAAAGCAACAGAGCAGTGTTACCCTCTGAGAGGAATTTTGTTAATTTGACCGTATTGTTCCTAATGGAAGTGGCTTATCGGAAATGAAAGTCAGAATTACGTTAATATTGGAATAGTGACAAACAAAATTTTGCCTAGCTATACTATTCCTAGAATAAGGGAAACGGTCGCCAGCCTAATTAGGCAAGAGAAAGATTAACATTCTCGTTTATGAAAGTGGGTATAAGTAACTATAATGGACAACACAACAAACACAACCTAGACTTAGCAACTCTCGAGTGCAATGAACTCTGACACACATATGTTTTAAGATTGAAGCTAACAACTGGGGCAGCACAAAAAAAAAATTATTTGCAAAATTATAACACGTACAGAAAAACACTATCACCTTCAGGGTTTACACAAACTGAGTGGTCTTTATACTGTTAATATGCACACAATAGAGACAAACACTTGGCATACATGAGAATGTAACGTTTCACAACTGCAGCTTTCTCACTTTTACTACAACGAAACACAATGTTGACAAAATTGCAAGAAACTGACTCACCTTTTAGAATTTACCACAGACAACAACGTGATCATTTACTTTATAAGACTCAGCCTAAAGTTTGAATTTGGCAACAGCACTTTAAATAGCAGTTTCAATAGGAAAATTATTATTGGACAAATAACATTTGCTTTAACTCACTCTGTTACCACATTAGCTTTAACTATCTTTTTAATAAGTTCAAGAGGCATTATTTAACAAAGCTCTAGGCTTCAACGTACTTTCAGTAAGGACACTCGGTAATCACTTTACTTCAAACGGAGAGGACCCTGAGAGGTGTTATGATGAGGAGTAAAATCAAGGTAGGTAAATAAATTCCGATATGAATTACCTTATATTTCAGCACACTAACAAATCCTTTAGGCTGATCCTTCACTGTACATCAATATAGTATTACGTTACAGTGATTGTGCAATGTGGTGGCAACTGCATGTTGGTAGGTGGAATTGCAGGTAGAATTGCCGGACTTTATCGTATCTTCATGGCGATGATTCATACAAATTCCAGAATAGTTCCAGCTATTTATCAACCCATCCGAGGCATTGGAAAGAAGCAGTAAAAGCCTCTCTCTGAATCAGCATGATATGCACCTTTACATTGACAGTGCACAGACTGGTAGCTCCTTTCCGACTGGTGGCTCGTCTCCGACTGACTGTCAGTTCCACCTTTCTCACCTATGCCAACCACAATTAGCGCGCTCTGCACATTTCCGTTCCCGAGGGGAACCACTACACCTTTTACATACAGAATAACTAAGAGCCCTAAGTGAGGATCAGCAATTTACACAACAGCAAACAAATACATTAAATAAAACAGAACATTTTCACATATTGACACTTCTACAAAAAATTATTCACACAAAATTACAATTATATACAATAAGTTCTGTTCCCTCCAAATGGGACAAAGAACTTTAAATTACAGATACACTACTTTGCATAGAATCAAAACATGACTTCAAAGTTTATATAAAGAAAAGAGTACACAATTTTATGTTATCGATTTAAACACATTCACAGACGATCAACAATGTGACATTAAATAAAGCAAAAGCAAAATAAATCCATACAGCATAAGAGCTGTGGTGTTACATCCTCATGTTATCTACCCATCTAATCTTCAGCATTCTTCTGTAGCACCACATTTCGATAGCTTCTGTTCTCTTCTTGTCCAGACTATTTATCGTCCATGTTTCACTTCTGACTTTTGTTTTATCATTAGTATTTTACAGCTACGTTTATAACTATGTGAATCTCATTTTTATAATGGTTCTTTTTTTAAAAACCACAACGCAACAACATGTAAACTGTCACTTAACACTTTTCTAATTTTTTATTTTGTTACCCATATTTTACCATCAAAGGATGCTATTCGTCGTTTATTTTTGATGTCCGCTTTGTACTTTGCCATAGCGGTATCAAGCACCTGGTTCCCACCGATCACCATACACTTTCATTAGCATCCTGTTGCCAATATTGGAACCTATACTATATCCAACCTGACATAGACAATTTCTTGTGAACAGATTTTAGAAAAAAAAGTAATTTTAAGCTGATTATAAACCTATAATTTTATCCTTTTATGACGTATAATTTTGTCATTATGACGTATACTACGCTAATACTGACAAAAGGCGTCAAATTCCGGCAATTATAACCTTGTTACAGCACCACAGATTGTCGCAGTGAGAATAAGACGCTATTTACATGGCAACCGTCAACATATCTACGCAAACACTGTTTTAGTGGTCGAATTGTCAACTCTTGAGATATCTTTCGCAGTACCCAATAATCACTGATCATCTGATGCCTGCCTCACCGGGCTAGGACGCCGTTTCCAAGGCAACTAACGATGCACTTTAGTAACATCGTTCCGCTGTTACTACAGAAATGTTGGTGTGGTTCCGCCATAGTACAGTTATTTTCCATGGCGCTGACATCAGAAGAGAGCAAAAATCCACGTAAGCGCTGGGGCAACGACAATATTTGACGCGGATTTTGTAGTTCTGAGTTTAGAGGGCAGCATACTCTAAGCCTTATTTCATACCAATGAACCATTTTAGTAGCATAATTTCTATTAACTGACGATTAATGGTCGATAATTGACATTACGATTTACTCCGACTGTAATTGTTCCTTTGCAGTTACGTATTAAGTTACGTAATCATGAACGTCTTTTCTGATTGCCTACTTATGATGTCATACTTAGAACTATGGGTGTGACCACCCCTATTAATACCCGTTCCCTCCATGCACAGTCAGCAGTTACACGAGGGTCGAGGGACGACAGAACATATCGGGCAGTGTCGATCCAGCGCTCTGGGTATAATTTATTATTATTTATGTTGTTTTTATATACATTTTTATATGCTTATTATAACGTCTGTACTGCTTTGGCAATATATCTTTACAGAGTCTGAAGATGACTCTTTCATAGAGTCGAAACTGGCTACACACTCCAATAAAAAAATATATTTTAACAAGATTGCGATCAAGACTGTTGTAAATTTTAATTTTAACTACTTTTAAGATCGCTGACTATGTTTTCAAAAATTTTACCATGAATCTTGCATGACTGTCCATAAATCCGTAAGAGTAAGAGGGGATGGAGACCTCCTCTGAACAGCACGTTGCAAGTATCCCAGATGTGCTCAATAATGATCTTGTCTGCGGAGTCTGGGGGCCAGTAGAAGTGTTTAAACTCGGAAGACTGTTCCTGGAGCCACTCTGTAGCAATTCTGGAGATGTGGAATGTCGCATGGTCCTGTTGGAATTGAAGAAGTCCGTCGGGATGCAAAATGCAGGTGATGCAGGTGATCGGACAGAATGTTTACGTACGTTCCACCAATCAGAGAGGTATCTTGACCTATCAGGTGTCCCACATCACTCAAACTGCAGACGCCGTACACTATTACAGACCCTCCAGTAGCCTGAACTGTGGTGTCACCGCCAGACACCACACTTGCTAGGTGGTAGCCTTTAAATCGGCCGCGGTCCATTAGTATACGTCGGACCCGCGTGTCGCCACTATCAGTGATTGCAGACCGAGCGCGGCCACACGGCAGGTCTAGAGAGACTTCCTAGCACTCGCCCCAGTTGTACAGCCGACTTTGCTAGCGATGGTTCACTGACAAAATACGCTCTCATTTGCCGAGACGATAGTTAGCATAGCCTTCAGCTACCTCATTTGCTACGACCTAGCAAGGCGCCATTATCAGTTGCTATTGATATTGTAAAGAATGTACAGACAAGAGCTACGTTCAACATTAATGGATTAAAGTTAAGTATTCCACCAGCTACATCCTTTTTTTCTAGTCTAACTTCCTTGTTCTGTTCCAGACCTCACGCCAGTCTGCGTGAGCTAAAACGCGTGCCTTTCGGCTTCCTCTTACATTAGTGGGTTGGCCCTCTTGCCAACCCACAACATGAACAGTCCCCTGCTGACATGCAGGGTCCATGGATTCATGAGGTTGTGTCCATACCTGTACACGTCCATTTGCTCGATGAAATTTGTAACGAGTCTAGTCCGATTAGGCAACATTTTTCCAGTCATCAACACCCAATGTTATTATTGATGGGCCCAGGTGAGACGTCATCAAGGTAGACGAGTGGACCTTCGGCGCCGAAAGCCCATATCGATGATGTTTCGTTGAGTGGTTCGCACTTCGTGATGGCCTAGCACTGAAATCTGCAGCAACATGCGGAAGGGCTACACTTCTGTCACGTTGAACGATTCTCTTCAGTCGTCGTTCGTCCCATTCTTGCAAGATCTTTTTCCAGCCACAGCGATAACGGAGATTTGATATTTCATTGCATTCCTGATATTCACGGTACCCTCTTGAAATGGTCGTACGGGAAAATCCTCACTTTGTAGTTACCTCGGAGATGCTGTGTCCCATCGCTCGTGCGCCAACTATAATACCACGTTCAAACTCACTAAAATCTTGATAACCTGCCATCGTAGCAGCAGTAACAGATCTAACAAGTGCGCCGGACACTTATTGCCATATATAGCGTTGCCGACCACAGCGCAGTATTGTGCCTGTTTACATATCTCTGTAATTGAGTACACATGCCTATACGAGTTTCTTTGCCGCTTCAGTGTGTGACATTCCCTGAGAGTGTTGCCACCAATAGGTCGCTTTAATGCAGCACAGCATCTCGCAATGGTGGATGGAACGCATTATATGCAGTAGCCTGGGGCATAAAGAAAAATCAGCAGGAGCTAAACACAGCCTCGACGAGGGGCGTAGGTTCGAGTTTGAGAGATCAGATATGTTGTGTTGAGTTAGTGGATTTTGGGAGAGCATCATTAAAGAATTTCGTGAAATATGACTTCAGAACCGTCTCGTCAATAGGCGAGCGCTATCACCTAACTTCGGCATGGAACCCTGTGCTGGCACCATCACGTCAAGAATGCATCCAGCAGTTGACGCTCGTCGAGTGTGGGCGTGACTGAACGCACAGAGGGTCGAATGGCGGGCCGCGCACCCCACCATGCGCCACACCTGGGGAGAGTCGGCCACCTCTCGGGTATACACAGCATATAAGGGCTGTAAGTGCAGCCTAGGAGTAGCGTCTTTGATTCATAATCAAAACGTCTTCGGTCCTGGGTTCGATCCCCGCCATTGCCTAAATTTTGATAAATAATCAGCATTGGCGACCGAAGACTTCCGGCATAAGAGGTCAGCCTCATTCTGCCAACGGCCTTGTCAAAGAGGGCGGAGGAGCGGATAGAGGTTCAGGGCACTCTCTTGTCCTAGGGGTGGGAAATTGCCACTAAAGGCGGAAGAATCAGTAATGATCAACGGCATGAGGATGCAGAAGGCAATGGAAACCACTGCATTAAAGACACGTGGACTGTAATTGAAGAAGTGTTATGATGATCTCTCCATTGGCAAAAGATTCCGGAATAGTCCCCCATTCGGATCTCCGGGAGGGGACTGCCTAGGGGGAGGTTACTTTGAGAAAAAGATTGAATAATCAACGAAAGGATAACGTTCTACGAGTCGGGGCGTGGAATGTCAGAAGCTTGAACGTGGTAGGGAAACTAGAAAATCTGTAAAGAGAAATGCAAAGGCTCAATCTAGATATAGTAGGGGTCAGCGAAGTGAAGTGGAAGGAAGACAAGGATTTCTGGTCAGATGAGTATCGGGTAATATCAACAGCAGCAGAAAATGGTATAACAGGTGTAGGATTCGTTATGAATAGGAAGGTAGGGCAGAGGGTGTGTTACTGTGAAAATTTCAGTGACCGGGTTATTCTAATCAGAATCGACAGCAGACCAACACCGACAACGATAGTTCAGGTATACATGCCGACGTCGCAAGCTGAAGTTGAACAGATAGAGAAAGTGTATGAGGATATTGGAAGGGTAATGCAGTATGTAAAGGGGGACGACAATCTAATAGTCATGGGCGACTGGAATGCAGTTGTAGGGGAAGGAGTAGAAGAAAAGGTTACAGGAGAATATGGGCTTGGGACAAGGAATGAAAGAGGAGAAAGACTAATTGAGTTCTGTAACAAGTTTCAGCTAGTAATAGCGAATACCCTGTTCAAGAATCACAAGAGGGGGAGGTATACTTGGAAAAGGCCGGGAGATACGGGAAGATATCAATTACATTGTAGACTTGGCGAAAGCTTTTGACAATGTTGACTGGAATACTCTCTTTCACATTTTAAAGGTGGTAGGGGTAAAATACAGGGAGCGAAATGCTATTTACAATTTGTACAGAAACCAAATGGCAGTTATAAGAGTAGAGGGGCACAAAAGGGAAGCAGTGGTTGGGAAACGAGTGAGACAGGGTTGTAGCCTCTCCCCAATGTTATTCAATCAGTATATTGGGCAAGCAGTGAAGGAAACAAAAGAATAATTCGGAGTAGGTATTAAAATCCATGGAGAAGAAATAAAAACTTTGAGGTTCGCCGATGACATTGTAATTCTGTCAGTGACAGCAAAGGACCTGGAACAGCAGTTGAACGGAATGGATAGTGTCTTGAAAGGAGGATATAAGATGAACATCAACAAAAGCAAAACGAGGATAATGGAAATTAATTTGTTAACATCGAGTATAGATTTAAGTGTCAGGAAGTCGTTTCTGAAAGTATTTGTATGGAGAGTGGCCATGTATGGAAGTGAAACATGGACGTTAAACAGTTTGGAAAAGAAGAGAATAGAAACTTTCGAAATGTGGTGCTACAGAAGAATGCTGAAGATTAGATGGGTAGATCACATAATTAATGAGGATGTGTTGAATAGGATTGGGGAGAAGAGAAGATTGTGGCACAACTTGACTAGAAGAAGGGATCGCTTGGTAGGGCATGTTCTGAGGCATCAAGGGATCTCCAATTTAGTATTGGAGGGCAGCGTAGAGGGTAAAAATCGTAGAGGGAGACTAAGAGATGAATACACTAAGCAGATTCTGAAGGACGTAGGCCGCAGTAGGTATTGGGAGATGAAGAAGCTTGCACAGGATATAGTAGCATGGAGAGTTGCATCAAACCAGTCTAGGGACTGAAGACCACAACAAACAACACATTTCTGGGAAAGTGGCAAGCGCAAATGACCATCATTAGTCCTACTGGCATTAGAGAAGACAAATTATGTTTCCAGACAGATTTATGTCAAGTGACTAGCGTTTCTTATTCGTTAACATGACAACTGTTTTTCACACAACTTACATACACTGACTTCTTAGCGCATGTCAGAGACATTGGCCAGTAACATACATAAACCTTGAGGTAATTAAGACATAGATTTGATTATTGTGTAATTTTCAATGGCAGTGTGTTTTACATACAAAGATAATGATTAACTTTGCTATATCACAGACTATATAATTTCAATCCCAAATAATGCTATCTATGTTAACACATTATCTATTTGAAGTAAAGTATTTCAACATGAAGTATGTAGAATAACATAGGTGAAATTTAGAATGAGTATTTCTGGTTTGACCGGTTCGTCCAAAATAAAATCTGGGTGTTTCTTCACATGTATGAAACTTCCTAGATCATGTAAAATATTTAGCACATATCTTTTTTTATAGCTGGGTGGAACTGACAAGCATTGTGTAATTTTACTAAACTTGTTGTTTTAACTGTGAGCCAATGAAGATAATTTTATGCCAGTGAGATTCAGGTGTGGTAGAAACATTGTTTTGAAAATTCCTTATTTCTATTCTAATGTATATTTGCTTTTAACCCCCTTATGTTAACTTATAAACATTCAGTCGAGTTAATTTACAGGACTGACCTAGAGAATGGCAAATTTGTGATAACATTATGTTGGGTATAATGATGTTTTTTCTCAGACTTGTTTCTTTGAGCTGTAAGTTTAATCTGAGCTGCTATTTTTCCTCACTATAGGAAATATTTTCACTGGTTGACAAAAAATAGGAACTTTAAATGACATATTAGTAGAAGTAACAAGCGGAATGTGGCAGGGACATGTCCAAAAAAGACTGTTTGAAAAGAACCCTAAGGTAATTTGGCAAAAAACATCATTCACGTAAAAAGATACCCAGAAAGTCGATTACATTTCATTTGAAAAAGGAACTTAAAGGAACATGTTGAATCCATCTTCACTTAAACTGTGGACCCAACCAAAAATAGATGTGAAAGCAGCCCTATCAAACCATAAGTAAAAAACTCATTAAACTTGCATTACTACCAAGTTTTCTGTATATTACTTTTGGTGTTTGCTTTCGGTGTCAGAGTTGACTGTGTGAGCTAGGGTACACCATGTTTAGAGTTCCTTTTGTGAAACCACAGAAACCCATTTACTTATCTTTGTTTAGGGGTAATGGTGGGCATTATAATTTAGTGCCATTAAGGTGTCCATTTTGTAATTTCTCTGGGCACAAATAGCCATATAGCACAGGTGTAGAAGCTACTTGTTCTGAATGTAGGCAAATTTGTCATCTCGATAGTAACTGTAGGAAATGCAAAACGTAGCTAATTCGTTGGAAGAATTTATTTGTGGTTAGATTCTTGTGTATGGGATGGTTAAACGAGAATGTGTGTGTTTTTTCTAAACACTTGAATAAGGGTACAAATACAGTACAAAAAAATGGTGGAAACACAAGCTACCACTAACACGAAAGCAGTTGCTTCCTTAACTCAGCGAGTGCACACGTTAAGAGAGGAAATGGAGCACGAGAGGCAGAAAAATTTCGAACTTTATCTTGAGTTAGAAGCTTTGAACGCGATTCAGGTTCAATCGCAACTAGAGAGAAACAGCTCCCAATTATAAATTTAACGTATTTAAATAACACACTCACTCCACAACTCATGCACTCGTCAGAGAAATTAATAGAGTCCCAGCATGGGAGAATTTCGATGGAACAAATGTGGCAGCGTATTACACCATTTCCCAGGACAACAGAATCACGGAGTGTTAGTAGTAAGCGTTCCGACTGACATTTGTGGCGTGTTTGTAGCCGGCCTTTGCGTACTGCATTCCTGGATAATACGCACGAAGGCATACTCTGAAGACACGCCAACACACCAATTACCTGAAGAATTGTTGACCAGCGTTGGCTGGGGAAGGAATTAGTTTTAAGCACTTAATTAGTATGTAAGGGCATAATAGGGCTACGTGGCAGTTAGTTAAGGATGGAATAAATGGGTGGGGAGGTGTTGAGTGTGGGGGACACTACACTGTGAATTGGGGGGGGGGGGTGTTCTCAGCATGTAACTAATTACTTTTTAGGTAGTTTAGTGGAGCCATTTACTAAAGATTCGGGACTAATCTTCTCGGAAAGGACGAGGAATGTTGCACCACGAATAAGTTTAGTCATGTTGAGCTTACAGGAGCGACGGACACGTCAGGTAGGAGGCATTGGCAATGTTTTTATTAAGCAACCGGTTCTGCGAGGCAGGTTTACGACACCACTCACAGGCGTGGAAGCATTGCAGGCACTATAATCAAATGTGCAGACAGGTGTGGAGTAATCAGGTCCAAAAAAATAAGAAACACACACGCATTCACACAAGCACAACCAATACACTGTCTCTGGGCACTGGAGTACAACTTACCATGACTCAGGTCCCAGTCATCATGATTAGTGTTCTGCCAAAAGGCAGGTTTTCACTTGGTAGTTCTCCAGGCTGTCTGGTCTTCTGTCACCCTCTTCAGATCCGCATAATTTCATCTTCCCTTTGTGTCGTCTGTCATCTTGTATCTCCTTCTTCCTCTCACTCCTTCCAAAGCATCGGCTAGCAAGCAGTCCCTGCTCAGTGAATGTCCCAACTAGTTCTTTTTCCTTTCTCTTTTTCTCTTACGACTTCCAGCAGTCATCTTCTCTCATGAACCCTTTGCAATACTCTTTCGTTACTCTTTCCATCCAGCTTATCCTCTCCATTCTCCTCCACATCCACGTCTCAAATGCTTGTAACCTTTTTTCATCCTCTCGTCTTAGCGTGCATGTTTCTGCCCTATATTGTGCTATACTCCAGCCAAAACATTTGCCAAGCCTTTTCCTTAGACCTGTACCTAATTTGCCACATAACAGTCTCCTCTTTCTGTTGAATGCCTCCTTCGCTACGGCAATTCGAGTTTTCACCTCCTAGTGACATCTGAAGTCTTCAGTTGTGCTTCGAAGACATTTAAATGCACTTACCTGGCTAATGGTAACTTGTCCTATTTTAATACTGGACAGTCTACGTCTTCTACTGATGACCATACTCTTTGTTTTGCTGTGTTTATTTGCATCCCATATTCCACACAAGCTTCAGTCAGATCTTTCAGCATGTTATTCAGTGTCCGCTCACTTTCTGCACTAGTACCATGTTATCAGCAAATCGTATACATTCTATTCTCTTTCCACCAATACATATTCCTCTTTTCCCATCTAAGCTTTTCGCAATAATCTCTCCAAGGTATTCATTAAACAACAGTGGGGACTAACACCTCATCCAATGCTGGTTCCTTCTGAAAGTTGATTTCCAATCCTTATCCTAAAGTTCTGGTGTATGTATAAATTCTGTATCAGTCGTCTCTCTTTCCAGTCTACTCCTTTCCTCTTCAATATATCCAGCAACTCGTTCCACTGAAATCTGTCAAAAGCCTTTTCTAAATCTGTAAAAACAGCTAAGATTTCTCTACCCTTTTCCATATATCTTTCCCCTATAATTCTTAACAGGCGAATAGCACCTCTCGTTCCTTTTACTCTTCTAAATCTGAACTGCTCCTCTGCAATCCCTCTATCCAGCTTGCCACACTCTCAGCAAAACTTCAGCTGCATGAGAAATTAGACTGATCGTCCTATGCTCTTCACAATTTTTAGTATTCCTCTTTTTCTGTCTAGGTATCATAACTGTTGCCAGGAAGTCCTCAGGCCATTTCCCTCTGTCATATATATCTCATTACAGAGGCAGATTATTTCTTTTCTTGCATTTTTTCCCAGACTCTTCACCAGTTCTGCTGGCATATCGTTAATTCCACATGCCTTCCTATTCTTCATCTCATTCAGCGCCTTTTCTACTGTTGCTTCCAACATGGTGAATCAATTACCATCTTCCGGCACATATTGCTCCTCTTCAACATTAATTTCACTTGTTTTTTCGTCCCACTTATACAGACATTCAATATATTCCTGCCGTCTGTTTAAAAGCTCCTGTTGTTGTACCATCCGCTCTTTCTACTTCCATGTTATTGCTCTTTCTTTTACGTTCAAAAACTATCTCACTGGCCAGTCTATACATCAGTTCATACTTTCCCTCTTTCTCCATTTTCTCTATTTCTGTTTCATAGATTTTTCCCTTGCTTCTTCAGTTTCTCTTCTTAATTCATTATTCAGTTTCCTGTACCTCTTTTTGCCTTCTTCGGTCCCTACGTTTTTGCACTTTCTCTGCTCTTCCATCTTTTTCAACATGTGTTCTGTTATCCATTCTTTACTGGTACTTTGGGAAACTCTAATTCCTATTAATTCTTTGGTCATGAGTCCGTCCCTCATTGTTTTCCATTTGTTCCCATTTTTCCATAGGTCTGTTTTCCAAATCTGATGCCTTTCCTACCTCTTTGAGTCTTTCTATGTTTAGTCTTTCTTTTGCTTTACCTCTCCAGACTTTTTTCAACTTCACTTGTATTCCTCCCACTACCAGGTTGTGGTCTGGATTTATATCCGCTCCTGGATAAGCTTTGGCATTCTTCAAACAGTTCCTAAACCTCAGTCCAACTGATATCTTTCCCTATTCAAATTTGATATCCATGTGTAACGTCTCCTTCTGTGGGGTTCAAATAATGTGTTACCCATTACAAATGAATGTTATTTACAGCAACTAATTAGTCGTTCCCCCCTCTCATTTTCCCAGTGCCCAAAGACAACGGCCATGCCTACGGGAGTTGTGCTTGTCTGAATACGTGTGTGGTTTTTTTGGAAGGAGGACTTTGTCTTAAAGCTCAGTATTTAGGCTGGTTTTTCATTGTGCATGTATGAAGCTCAGTGAGTCCCCTATATGGTGAATAGCAACCTGTTCTTCCCATGTTGTTATTCCATTCTTTGAATTCACACAAAAATGTATTTACAATCGATCATGAACACCATAATAAAACAAATTTTGACGTCTATCTTACATAGCAAAAAATAGCACGAAGCGATTGGTACTATCCCACATTACACGACACAGCTTGTATTACAGAGTTATATCCAAATGGAAGTAAAATAAAATAAAAGACAGTATTACCTTAAGAAGGAAACATGATAAAGGAAAAGCTCAGTTTACTGTCATCCCATATTGGAAAAAATTTTTTCGATAAAATCTGAGTTACTAAACTCGTGTATGGGTGAAACGGAATATGAATTTTCATTCTGCCACATGATTTAGATTTGCTTGGCTTAACTACATGATTGTTGACATTACTTCTTCACGTGGCAACCATCACGTCCCTCTTCAGGTGAATTAGTGCGCTGTCTGTAATGGTCCCGATTACGATCCAACATTTCCTCTTAACTTTTCTTGTTTACTGCGTTATTAATTTTCATTTATTTTTTTACTTTACCCAGAATGTTTAAATCTTTCTGGCTCTGTCTGAGTTGTAAGCAAGACTTCTTACATATATTCGTAACAGTAAATTTTGCAGTGAGGTTGGTAGATGGCTTTTGCGTAACAATAATAATACGTGTAGTAATTAATAAATGTATTTCGGCAAGGTCAGATAGCTCACTTTCTTAAACGAACATAAGAACTTATACGATCAAACAAACAAAATTTACGTACACATCATACTCAAGAAATTATGAGTGATTCGAGTTCTCATTTTTCACTATTTTCGGTTTGTAGAGGTGCGGCAACTGTACTGAATGGTCAAGTTCTGTTTTGTTATAATTGTTGCATCTTTGTATCGATTTCAGATGTCGAAAAATAGAGGCTATGAATTCGCTGTTTGATCATGCCTATGTTTACTCCATGAGTCAAGGGAAACTCATTTGCCGTGGAAGTGCTATCTTAAGGCTGAGTGTACTCTGATAATCAGTCACATGTCGATGTTTTCAGGTTAATTCTGTTTCTAATGCAAGCGTCTTGCTTACTATTTACTATAAGTGGCGAAATTTTTTCTTTCATCACAGGTAACGAAGGTATCCTGGAGTTCTAGCCGATGTAGAAATGGCGATTAGAAGAGACCTCTTAAGTTCAGTAGCACCATACTACGCCACCTGCAGGATTTTCGGGTTGACGCCGTTCACAGTGGACACTGAGAAGTGTGAGCTACGGAGGACACGTGCTGGTACACTGTACGCAGCTGTTGTTCTTGTCATTAACGTGGCAATAACAGCACATGAGGTAAGCTGGTTGCAAGCTGTAAACGCGAGAAAAGAAAGGATTCCATCACCTTTGTGTGGTTGGTTGCCTATATGATGACATTTTATGCCACCACAGTGACGGCGGTCACCGCAGACTTGTTTAGAAACACCCACAGGATCCTGAGTCTTTTGTCTTAACGGGACAGTGGTATCCTGGAGTCGCGCCATCTCTCCAGTGCGGCAGTGAGGATTTCCAGCAAAGTGGTGTTTTCAGGCTCTCTCGCGCTATGTGTAGCTGCTGAGTCGTTGAATTTTCTGAGTATCGAAATGAAATGGACATACATGTTAACACGGCTCTCAAGTTGTATTGTACTTACCGCTGTTGCCAGGTATGTGGACCTCGTTCTTCCTGTGAGGAGTGACTTACGCCGGCTCAACCAGTGTCTGAGAGCTACAGCGCAACGGAGATGCCAGCGGCGACCACTTGCGGTACCGGAAGCTGAAGAGAGGCTACTCCGCTCTGTGCAACCTGTCCCACCACATACTCTTAGTTTTATTCATGGTGACAGGGCTGCAAATTATATCTTGGAATGCTGTTGCCGCTGTTTTATTACAGCACCAGAAACACCTAGTGGTGACACATATTTTGCTTATATCGTGGCAGTCGTCACAGCGGCTTCGCTTCGCTGTCCAGGGAGGCGGCGCAGACAGCTCCTGTCCTGTGCCGGCTACTCCTGTGTTCGTCTCTTCGCAGCTCAGAAACGGCAGATCTGCGCCACTTCTTCCGACTCCCTCGCAGCCAGACACCCTTTCATCAACTTTACGGCGTCCTTCCTTTGGATACGCGGATGTTGGTGGCCTCTTTGTCATTCGTTACAACTTGCACCGTGTTTTTGTTAACTTTCAGGACAGTGTTCTAAAAAAGAAAATGAAAAGAACAGTGACCTGAATATTATTACAACAGTATTGTGAACATGGTTCGTTCTGCAGTAAAATTCTATAACAGTTTTGCTATGATTACGAGCTTGTAGAAGAGATGCCTGTTACATGAATTTTTATCAGAATCTCAGGTAGTTTTTAAAAATGTGTAGTGTTGTAAATAATGAGACCTTATTTCTTCAAAATTTTCCCCTGATTATTATTCAACGACACAGCCAAGGGGTACAAAAATGGATGTTATCAAGTCTGTTGTGCAGTATATTCAGGTACAGTGTCGCTACTTGCACTCAAAACCAACATGTAGAATCCCATCGGTGGAAACCATAGGAGAAAAATCAAAACTGCTGTACTTTTTTCACTACATTAAACTTCCACGCAATTGGTACTTATTAATAGCAAGATTGAAATGATCTACTTAGACAAAGATATAAATTGCACCAATTTATAATTCTTCAAGCACATAATATGTTATTATATTTAAGTGTAAGAGAAAACTTCAGGAACTATAACTGGAATGTTTTTAGAGGGTACAGAGTGTTGCAAAAGACGACAGAGAAGCTGTGTTCCTCCGAAGAATACAGAAGATTAACAAAGAGTATCAGATGCTAAATGGAGGTACAAGATGGGTCAACAGCAAAAGGCCACGATTAGTAGCTAACGTAGTGTTGTGTACATAGTTCCGCGTAGTCAGCGCGTACACAACTTTCCCAATAGAGCGCGCCTCACTAAGCACAACAGCGCAGGCACAGCGCTCGTCCGTCTCCGCACTACGAGATGGCGCTGTCTTAGAGACAGACCAAATTCTGATTCCGCCAATGCGCGTATTAATATGTAACGAAGCCAATGAGATTGCTGCTAACGTAGAACCTTTTCTCCTCGTGGATCACACTCACGCAGTGTTACCTGAATGCGCAAGGTATTATAACGAGTGTACAGACCTGTGATTAGTTAGTCTGCATTAGTCTGTAGTCAAGTTTCAGTCTGCGCCTAATACGATTATCATACTCCTGTACATAGCCATGAAGAGAAATGTACAGACACTTTGTCAAGTATCAGAGATATGTGAGAATAAGATTACCGTACGAAGACCAAAGGAATTTCAGATTGTCAATTGTAAACAGCATCCAGAATCATGTTACGTAATATCTATGCTTTTATTTATTTTAATAAATGTGTGTGAAAATTAATCAAGTTCTGTTTAAAGTTGGTCACCGTCAATCTGCTACTCTAAGTGTGCAAGTGGCATTTCTATCGTCTGACCTAATGGCAGAAGATTAACACGCCACAATAAGACCACGAGACAATTTGCTGACACTCGCCTACTTCATTAGAGCGACAAGTCAAATAATCTGATGGTGTGTGTACCGAAGGTCTTACAGTATGCACACCACATGTAGGCGAGTGTATACCATGTTTCGTCACTGTCTTCAGACGGACGTCAGATATCGGTTGCTGCAGCTCGAAAAACCTACCGCTACAAAAATCATACTAGTGTTAATCTCGACTACTACTTGCTTTGTTCCATAGAGAACTGGGACCAACACAATCTTAAACACCACTTTAGTTGTAGAAACTGTAATTTACATAATCAATCATCAGTGAAACGGACTCCATATCGAGGCCTTAATCACAGTTATTAGTTCCCTTGACCCAACCCGCCATGTCTCACGCAAACCGAATCAATCATTTCACTTTTGTGTCATGTTGAGGTACACATTTTCTCGCACATGGCCAACCTTTTTAAACAGCTCTCGCACCTTATCCAGTGATTGTAATAAATCTACATTCACATAGACATAGGACAGGACAAGAGTAGGAAATAACACAAAAAATGGAAGACAAAAAGTGTACTGCCTCGGCAGGAGTGACCTTGACCTTGTTACACTCGTCATATGCTCAGTCAGTATAAGCCACCGAGCGTTAAGATGGTCACCTCACAGCACATCAGATTCACTTTCATCCTTACAACGTACTGACTCTGGCTCAAATATCGAACAAACGAGGCATCTTTCGCATCATTTACTAATCTAACACAGACAAAGAGACAACCATTGCAAATCAAAACTCACTTTTCAACATACTATGACTGAAACCATTTCTTCATCATAAGAACTGTGGAATCCTACAGGAGTAATAGAAACTTTTGAAGAATAGAAATTTCCATAACATGTCAGCTCGTGCCTGCACATATCTTCCATAAAGACTGGTTTTTGTCAAAGAAGAATGTCACGCATTCAAGGAAACATCAAGTAAAATATCAAGTAAAGACTAAACATATAAATCCTTCAGCATATCATTCACAGCATGTACTGAATCCACAACATAGAAAATATCCACTCATAATCACATGTCACAGTTTCAGACTCAAAACGCAAGTTCTTACCTTGTATCTTCTTCTTTTTCTTGCGTTACGGCCTCTGTAGGGTCACAGGTAGCCCCTTCGTGGACTGCACTTACCTCTTCTTCTCCCAGAACCTCTTCATTCTTTCTCTTCTTCTCTCCCGCTCTTCTTCCGAGATCTTCAGTTTCCGTTTTTGCTGGCGGCTCCACTGGTGACATTCTAATCTTTTCCTGTATTCTTCTCTGTCATTGATCTCCGGCATATTTGTCGGTGTATATTTGTTCCCCCAATTTTCCTTTCCTTCAGCCTCGATCCCCAATTCCAACCTGTCCTTCCGAAGTTCAACAACCCACTTTGTTCCTGTCTTTCTCCTTGTCCTCCTTGTTGTTTCCCATACTCTCTTCGGCATTCTATTCATACTCATCCTAACTACATTCCCAGCAATTTTTGCCCTTTTGAGTCTGATTTCCGCGGATATTGTTCTCATGTTCCGGTACAATTCTTCCCTAGGTCTTCCAATCCACCTCTCTCCACCTCTTTTGGGTCCTAGTATTTTTCTCAGCATTTTTCTCTCTTCTTTCTCTAGTTCTTCTGCCCCATTTCTTCCTAGTGCCATAGTCTCAGCAGCATATAATACTGCATTCCTCACTGTTGCCTTGTAGTGGCTTATCTTTGCCTGTGTGGATATTTTCTTTTTATTGTATATCTCTCTCGTCATGCAGAAGGCTGACCTCATCTTCTTTATCCTCTCTGTTATTCCCTCCTTGCTCCGGTTCCTTCCAATTATAAATTCTCACAGGTATTTAAATTTGTCCATATTTGCACAGTGCCTTCCGGCGTTTCCCAGTCTACAGTGGTGTTTAATGTCTTTGTCTCGTTATAGGCGATCCTCAGTCCCACCTTTCTGGCTACCTTACTTAAGCTGTCGAGTTGTGTCTTTGGGTCTTCTTCCGTCTCACTTACTATTGCTATGTCGTCTGCAAAGGCTAGGCAGTCCACGTGAGCCCTGTTGTCCTTTTTGTCCCCCACATGGGACTTTGGTATTCCTATTTCCTTGTTTATTGCTCTCCACTGTCTGATCACTTCGTCCAGTGCTATATTGAACAACAATGGTGACAATCCATCTCCCTGTTTAACACCAGTCTTGATCTCAAATTCTTCTGACCGTGCTCCCCTGAATCTCACCCTTGCTTTTGTGTCTGTCAGAATTTATTTTTGAATTCTTGTGTAGTTCCATCAAGTGCTGTGTTCTGCAGGATCCTAACAGGAGTCTGTCTGTCGATGGAGTCATATACCTTTGTGAAGTCCACTAAGGTTATTACTCCCTTTTTGTTTTTAAGGCCCTATGTTCTATCAGTTGCTTGAGGATAAATATCTGTTCTACACAACCATTTCCCTTCCTGAATCCTGCTTGGTAGTCGCCAACTGTACTTTCTACCTGTTCTTCTACTCTCTTGAGCAATAGTTTTGACAGCACCTTTTATCCAACCTCTAGTAGCGATATTTCTCTGTAGCTGTTTGCATCTCTGTTGTCCTCATTCTTGTATATTGGTACTACAGTTGCATTCTTCCATCCTTCTGGCAACTTCTTTGTTCTCCAGATCTGGTGAATTATATTGGTCATGTTGTCTATTGCTTTGTTGCCTCCCAACTTTATCATCTCGGCTGCTATACCATCTTCTCCAGCTGCCTTATTATTCTTCAGATTGCTTATGGCATGTGCGACTTCATCCCTGGGTGGAGGGCGTGGCTCTCTCTCATCTGTGTCAGTCCCCAGTTCCAGCTCTTCTTCAGGTGGTTCACAGTTCAGCAGGTCGTGAAAGTGCTCTCCAAAAATCCGACAGTTCTCCTTCGCACTGACAGTTAGCTCGCCTTTCTTATCTCTTATAAATAGTTCTCTACCCTTGTATCCAGTCAGACTCTTTTTGAATTTCCCAAAAAAGTGTCTCCTGTTGTTTTACCTGAATTTGGCCTCAATCTCATCCAGTTCCTGCTTCATCTTCTGTCTCGTGGTCCATCTTATTGTTCGGACCGCTTCATTTATAGCTCCTAAGAAAATTTCCCATTTTCCTACTTGCTGCCCCAGTCTCTCCAGGCTTTCTCGTGGGTCTCTACCGCTTCCTCACATTCCTTGTTCCACCACCAGTGTTTCCACTTCTTTTCTTCCTTTCCCCATAGTTCAACCTGTTTCGCCATATTTCTCTTCATGTCGTCCCATTCATTGAATGATTCAATTCCTTCTTCATATCTGGATCAATTGTGTCTTAATTTGTCTCTGTCTATCTTTATGTTTTCTGTTCTTCTACTCGCCTGTGGCTGTCTGTCCCTGTTTGGAATCCAAAGGCACTTAACTTCTGTAAGACAGTGATCCGATTCTATTCTTGTGCTCTTCCTGACCTTTGTGTTCATGATCTCTTTAGCATTTGTCCAGCTGATTGCTATGTGGACAATTAGGAATTCCCCAAGGTGGGTGCATGGGTTTGCCCATGTCTTTTTCTTACACGGTTTGGCCCTGAAGTGTGTTGTCATCAATCTCATTTTGTGTTCTCGACACAGTTCAATTAGTCTTTCTCCATTTTTGTTTGTCCTCTGGTGTGCAGGGTACTCGCCCACTACTCCTTTATGTTGCTTCTCTCTTCCAATCTGTGCATTATAATCTCCTACGAGTATCTTTACACGTCTATATGGTATGTTTTTCGGTGTATCATCTAGCTCTTCCCAGAAACTATCTGCAAGTTGCTTGTCTTTCCTGTTCTTGTCATTTGTAGGTGCATGTCCATTTACTATTGTATACTTTTTGTTCCCTGCGTGAATAGTCAGTATTGATATCCTTTCTGACCTGCTCTTCATTTCAGTTTTGGCATCCTCGTATCTCTTGTCTACTATGAACCCTGTACCAAAGCATCTAGGTGCATGTCTTTCCTTTCCCACTTTAACTCCTGGTTTCCCCTTCAGTATTATGAAGCCTTCTGAATCCACTGTGTCTTCGTCAGTGTATCTTGTTTCTTGCATCGCTAGTATTCCAATGTTTCTCTCTTTCATCTCATCTATTACCTGTTTACGTTTACCAGTCTTAATCATTGTCTGTACATTTTTGGTTCCAATTCTGAAAGTCTTTTTACTTTTTACTATTAAAAACAGTCTTGATCACGATTTATTTATCAAGGTGACCGGTTTGAACCACTACTGTGGTCATCTTCAGACCATTGAGTGGGAACCTTTTTCTGTTGGAGAATCACTAGATGTTTATCACTGCCCCTCCCATAACGTATTCAAAAGTAATTCTTTTTAGTTTTAATCTTCTTTGAGGTTTTTGGGAACTCCGACTCTTCATTGGACAAATATATTATACTAGAACTGACATGTGATTACATTTTCACGCAATTTGGGTGCATAGATCCTGAGAAATCAGTATCCAGAACAACCACCACTGGCCGTAATAACGGCCTTGATACAACTGGGCATTAAGTCAAACAGAGTTTGGATGGCGTGTAAAGGTACAGCTGCCCATGCAGCTTCAACACGATACCACAGTTCATCAAGAGTAGTGACTGACGTATTGTGACGAGCCAGTTGCTCGGCCACCACTGACCAGATGATCTGAAATGTAACGTCCACTGTTTAAAGTGCCGTCAATGCGAACAAGAGGTGACCGATGCGTGTAACCAATGGCACCCCATACCATCACGATACCATGGCGATGACGAATACACGCTTCCAATGTGCGTTCACTGCGATGTCGCCAAACACAGATGCGATCATCATGATGCTGTAAGCAGAACCCGGATTCATCCAAAAAAATGACGTTTTGCCATTCGTGCACCCAGGTTCGTCATTGAGAACAACATCGCAGGCGTTTCTGTCTGTGATGCAGTGTCAAGGGTAACCGCAGCCATGGTCTCCGATCTGATAGTCCATGCTGCTGCAAACGTCGTCGTGCTGTTCGTGCAGGTGGTTGTTGTCTTGCAAACGTCCCCATCTGTTGACTCAGGGATCGAGACGTGGCTGCACGATCCGTTACAGCCATTCAGATAAGATGCCTGTCATCTCGACTGCTAGTGATACGAGGACATTGGGATCCAGCACGGCGTTCCGTGTTACGCTCCTGAAACCACCGATTCCATATTCTGGTAACAGTCATTGTATCTCGACCAACGCGAGCAGCAATGTCGCGATGCGATAAACTGCAATCGCGATAGGCTACAATCCGTTCTTTATCAAAGTCGGAAACGTGATGGTACGCATTTCTCCTCCTTACACAAGGCATCACAACAACGTTTCAGCAGGCGCCGGTCAACTGCTGTTTGTGTATGAGAAATCGGTTGGAAACTTTCCTCATGTCAGCACTTTGTAGGTGTCGCCACTGGTGCCAACCTTGTGTGAATGCTCTGAGAAGCTAATCATTTGCATATCACAGCATCTTCTTCTTGTCGGTTAAATTTCGCGTCTGTAGCGCGTCATCTTCGTGGTGTAGCAATTTTAATGGCCAGTAGTGTAAATTCCTCAATGCCTACACACTAGAAATCTGCAAGTATATCTCCAGTGCCCGCATCCCTCAGCTTATGTCCCACAGAGGCTCTGTCCTTATCCAATTCCCTTCTCTCTCTCTTTCCACACTGACCTCTTCCAGAAACTTGCCCATATCATCTTTAGCCCACATGTCTCTCACATATTTACTTACCGCCTCCTCTTCCTGTCAGTCCTAACTCCCTCATCGTTCACAAACCCTCACTGTTGTGATTGCAATGCTCAGCTCTGTGGTAATGAAGGTGAAGTTATTGGCAGAACTGAATGCCCACCCTGCCCTGGAAATCTGCTCAGCCCGATGTATCTATTACAGCTCCAGCCCTACCTTTCTGGCACATGTGTTCACGGCGTCCGCCTCCTCCATACATCACCTTCTCACTCAGGGAGCTTTGACTTTCAATTGTCGCCACCCCATTGATTCCTTCCATTCTCCCCCTCAATGCTATCACCGCCAATGCTGTCTCCTCTACAATGCCCACCTCACGCAAAGCTACAACCCCCCACCCCCACTTGGCCCGACTGTAAAGCCTCCCACTTTCTCAAAAAATGTCCTAAACTCGCCTCCCCTCCTTCCTGCAACATCTTCAACGAATCGCACTCTATCTACTCCTCCAAATGCAACGTCAAACCCCTTCCCACCAGCCCCAAACTATCTGATCCCATTCACGCCATCGATCAGCCCATCCAATACATCAAATTCGTCTGCCCATTCCAGATGGTTGACAACATCATCTGTTTCCTGACCATCATACTCCAGAATATCCACCCCTTCCAACGCCCCCACGCCCTCTAGCAGATCTCCTTTGCCACCTGTTCCATTTTTCATCTCAATACCTACACTACATACTCCAACAACCAGGCCCACTCTTCCCTCTGCCCACTCTCCCCCTTACCCGCTGGCGTGCCACCAGAATCGTCTCCTATACATCAACATTTGCTCCCTCCATACCAACAAATATCTCTTCATGTGTATCATGTCCCATCACCAGGTCAACTCCTTCGTCCTTTACTGAAACCTTCCTCCAACATCATCATGTTGTCCACACCTCTCTTTACCTCCTTCACTGCACTGACAGTCCCCATTTGCTGGAGGGAGGTGGGGTCACTACTGGCCACCTGAAGCATATCTCTATGTCTCTGTCCTGCCACAACCGCAGCTCAATGATAACTGAACACCTCATCCTCAGCAGCATCTTTCTTCCCCACCCTTCCCCCATCATCACCTGTTCCACTATGTACATCTGATCCACAGCTCCTCTTCCCTATGAACTTATCTCCCATTTGGCCACACCTTCTCCAACTATTATTACCACATACCTCAACGTCGTCAGCTGTGACCGTGCTACCTTTGGTGGTGGCATCAGTTCCTTGCAACCCTCAATGGTGATCTTGTTCCCATCTAATAGATCACCCATCCCAAAAGTAGCTCCATCCCAGGTGTCGTCATCACTTGCCCAAACCTCCTTGGTCATATCGCCATGGATGTCCTTGACCCCTTTGGTACCAATCACCTCCTAGTAGTTCTCAACATCTCCTCAGCACATTGCCCAAATCCAGCCCCCTGCTAGCTGCGCTGCGAAGTCCATGACTACCAATGAGCCGACTGGAATGCATACCAGGAATCCATTGCCTCACAGGTCAAAAACCACCCTCTTGCCTACCACCATCCCGTTGACATCCCCCATGCCTCTCCGTTCCTTCAGTAAATCATCACTAATGCTGTGGAGGTCCATGTTCCTAACAAACTTATCCACCCTCACCACCCTACTCTTCCTCCACAGGCTGTCCTTCTTCTCCATGAATCCCACAGACTCTACTGCTCCTTCCTCTGCATCTGTGACCAAGATACCCTCCTCTGACACTGGCAAGTACACATCTGCAACCTCTTAACAACAAAGAAACGGCATGACTGGCGCCAGACATGTACATGACTCAACTCTGCCATTCCTATCAACTCCTCCTCCGCTTTCCACCACCTTACTGGTAGCCATCCTGCCTCGCATTACACCCTTCTCCACAAAGACCACCCTTTCCATGACAACCTCAGTAAGGCTAACCATTTTGCTTCCCACCTCTCCAAGTTTTCTCCTTCCCTGACGATCCTCACTTTGATTACTCCCTCTTCCCCACCATCCATGAACACTGTAATGCCTCTGTTCTGCCACTCCCCCACAGTTTCCAGTATTAGGATCAGCTAGCCTCATCATACATAAACTTTCCCATTACAGCAAATGACATCAAACACATACTCCAAATGCAATGCCATCCCTCAAATGGCTCTGAGCACTATGGGACTCAACTTCTGAGGTCATCAGTCCCCAGAACTTAGAACTACTTAAACCTAACTAACCTAAGGACATCACACACACCCATGCCCGAGGCAGGATTCGAACCTGCGACCGTTGCAGTCGTGCGGCTCCAGACTTTAGCGCCCAGAACCGCTCGGCCACTTCGGCTAGCATGCCATCCCTCGCCACAACAGTGTCACATACCGCCATCTCAAGAAATCCTGCCCCTCCATCCTGGCTATCGTTGCTACCTGGACAATGTCATTCTCTCCACTGGCTTGTACCCTGACATGTGTAAAACTTCCCACATCCCACACTGTTCCCTAAACCGGACAAACCACCCTCTTACACCTCTTCCTATCACTTCGCCTCCCTCACCTCCATGTTCAGTAAGGTCTTTGAGACCATCCTCTCCCAATGCATTCAGCACCACCTTAACCAGCACCACCTCCTTCTCCTTACACAGTGTGGCTTCTGATCCTCCTTGTTAGCCGATGACCAGCTCTTCAATCTTGTCAATCTTCTTTCCCTCCAACGTAACTCCCATTGTTCCTCTTTCTATGTCTCCTTCGACCTCCACAACGCCTATGACCATGTCTAGCATCCCAGGCTTCTCCTTAAACTCCAGGGTTACGATCTTTGTAACAATTTTCTCTGTCTCGTTGCTTACTCCTGTCGTCCCTCTTATGTCACTATCCATGAGCGTGCCCCAAGGCTCCAACCTTTTCCCTCTCCTCTATCTCCTTTATGCTGCAGATATACCCAAACCTACCCCACCTGCTCACATCTTCTACCAATTTGCTGATGACACCGTCTTCCTGGCCCTGTATCCTCCCCTTCAACAGTGCCAAAGTATACCTTTTTCCTGGTCCTGTATCGTCCCTTTCAACAGTGCAAAAGTATACTTTCAAACCCACCTCAACCAGTTCAATGCCTAGTGCAACCAGTGGATTTCACATCAACCCTTCCAGGACCAATGTCATACCACCCGCACTTTCTGGCTACACGATTTTTACCATCCGGTTATGGCTGTACTGTCCACATCACTCCTACCATGATACACCTAGGCCTCACCCTCGACCATCACCTTACCTGGACTCCCCATATTTTTATGATCCAACGCAAAGCCCATAACAGACTCCACTTTCTGAAATTCTTGTCTTGCCTGACATAGAGCCTCCATGCTTCCACCGTCCTTCACACCTACAAATCCTTGATCCACCCCATACTTCGTTATACCAGCATTTTGGATGTCCTCGCGAGTCTGCTAAAACAGAGTTGTTATACATGTTTGATAGTGTACCTTTGTTTTTTACATACTTATAAAATAAAGGAAAATTGTAAAATTTCATTTCAAATTGTTGACACCATCCTAGGCTTACCTAAATGGTTACATTGAACGTAATTCATTGTTTTTTCGACTAATGTAGTGATTACAGTTGGTCATACTCATGTAATATTTCTCAATAAGAGTTGAAAACTGATAATAGCTACACAGCTGCACGATCTTACACTAAGTTAACAAAAAATACCCATTTATTGTGTAATATTTCTTTCATTTCAAATTGTAACCACCAATTTTGGCTCACCTAAATGATTGTTTTATGACATTTGACTACATTTTGTGATAATTATGTACATTTATTTTGTGATGGTTGTGAACTTATTCCTTCACATTCACATTTTACTTATTGCTCATATTTATTTTACGTTTATATTGTGGCACATCAGTTAGTGCCTAAAATTGTCTTCTGTTTCGATTACTGACTAAAGACTGCCTCTGCAACGTTTTTTATGATGTTACCTAACGACGCACTTTTCATGGTGTTAGTTTGAGTATCTCTTCTATAAGAGTAACAATTTTTTTGAGAAATTTGATCACACGGTGTTGACATGTATTTAATCGCAGTGTACAGTAGTCAGTAAATGTACTGTCTGATTCGCATTCTTCAGTCAATGCTAGCACCACCTATTGGCCATCGTTTACCTCTTGTAAGTTCAATCGCCACACATCGTTTGGCACTGGTTCTATTCGATAGACGATGGGACTGAAAAATGTGCCTACATTACGTAAGATTTCTATTGTATTCAGTTCATGTGCTCACTTTCGTGAACTTGTACTAAAATGTGTTTTTTATGTAAGTACGATACTATTTGGAATATCTGTGTACTGGAATACGTACTTAGATAGGCAGTTATGTATATTTTCTGTCATTAATTTCTTGTACAGTTCATTCCACAGCTTCAGTATGACGATAAAATATTTAAACGCATGACGCTTAATAAAGAATTGTGCGATCAGGACTTCTCTACATTTCAAAGTTGTGCCAAATCTGAGTGGCCGCCTCCCTCTACTGTGGAAGTATTTCTACACAAAGTAATGGACAATGAACTGGGCCACACCTGTCCTTGTCTGTATTTTTGTGTAAGGCCTTGGTCCTCTCTCTATCCACTCGGGTCCCGCCAGTAGAAACCAAACACCAAGAAGAGAAATCTTCTGCTTAGCTAAATTAATTTTGGAATGCTAAACAGTAAGACCAGTGGAAAGATTTCGGCTCAAAAACTCCTCCAGGTGTTGCAAATCTTGTTGGAAGCTAATACTATAAACTACAACGTCATCTAAGATTTAAATTTTACATCTCTGGAAACATTATCCAAATGTCTAGAGAGAACAGCAGCCCAAGTTGATAAGCCAATTAGTACACGGATAAATTCGAATAAATTCCAATCCATACTAAACGCTGTCACCTGTCTACAGTTTTGGCTAATAGGGTCTGGTGGTAAGCCTGATTAAGATCGAGAATAGAAGAAAAACGAACATCAGAAAACCAGGTGAAACAGTGGTGTAAGTTGGATAGTGGCATAGATTCACGAATAAACTTCTTATTTTATAGTCTACTCAACGACCAGTCGATAACCGCATTCTTCAACCATTGTAGCTATATAGATAAGAGAGGGATAAGGTGATGCAGGAGACCTAATAACCCCATCACACAGCATCCGCTCCACCAGCTGACGCAATATTTTCATTTCGGGTGGTGTAAATCTATATGGGGGTTGACGCACTGAAAATCGTCAGCAAGGCATATCCTGTATTGTATCGTGTTGGTAACACCTGGTTTGTCGGTTAAGGCATCCGGGAACTCGCCCAGAAGGAGCAGCATCGCATAAGCCTCACAATCACCAAAATGACCTGCCTTAAACTTACAATCCTGCACAGTAACGGCGTTGGTTCCTTTGACAGGGAAACACTGGTGCAACTTGAAGTTTTAGTTGGGGTAAAATTTAAAAGAAAATTCCTTTCTACATAATTGAAGATAGAACCAATACGCTGAATTCAGTCGCCGCCCAAAAGATCACAAAGTGTGGTCTCTCAATGGCGTGAAAATTTTCGAACTCTCTCTGTAAGTTCAGCTGTGATGGAATGCTTCTATACTGTCCCCAACCCTCCATAGATTGCCAACTTTACAATGTTTTACAGTCGGTTGCGTTATTGCGTTCTATGTTGTTGTTACACGTGTTACTGACAGGCGTTAGGGTCTCCTAGATCTCGCCTCGTGAACTAAGTGCCTATTTTCTTCAGTACAGTGTATTACAAAATTTGGTCGCAGGAACGTGACACTTTTAATTTCCTCGAGTCTGATGAAATTGTTAGTCGGTGGATAGACAAATGTGTCATTGATACAGGTCAAGAATTAGACGAAAAAGATGATTGTAGAATAGCCAGTGATCACAATTCTGTTGTGGAACAAGAGCATTATTCAGAGGAAGAACCTCAGGAAAACAATGGCGGGGATTTGTTTCTCCAATAAAATACTTAGTGTGTCAGTTAAAGTCAAATGCAGTTCTGTAGAACCCAGCATTTAATGTCCATCGTTGGGACTGCAAGAAGGAGGCGTAGGTTATCTTTGGTCAGAAAGATTCTCAACATATAGTAATAAAATGGTATTTATTAAATATGAAGATATACTCGACTTAAATGATGCTTCTTCTTGTGAAAGGTCCAGCACAATTATACGTTTGAAATTATTGCAAGTCCTGTAAAATATTAAAGTTCTGTCCCTGTGCCTCTGAGTGATGCCCATGTAGAGTCTAGAAGTGGCCTATGATGCCTTTGGAGATGACGGACGAACACTGCAGCTAGTAGATTTGCCGGTAACTGGAAGCTGCACACGACGCGCGGTGCACTGAAGAGAACTGCCTGCTATGCCTGCAATAGCTTTTCCCCCCTCTTTCTGGCCTCCAGTCCCTCGGTAGGTCCCTATCAGCGGATTTTATTCTACATGAGTGCGCCATCGTTTCCAATGTTTTTCTTTTTCTTTTCTTTTCTTTTTTTATGTGTCTCGCTCTGTGTGAATTTTACACTTTTAACTTGTACAGGGAGACACAAGAGGATAGGGGTATCGAGTCGGTGGACAATGTACAGGGTGTGGATGTGTTCAAGGAAAAGAAGAAGGTGGGATAAGGGGATTAGGTCATAAACGATGCGTGTGGGTGACTGAAGGCGGATAGCGAAGGCGTTGCGAAGTGCATGGTGTTCCAGGATTTAGAAGGCTTTATAGAGTCTGGGGGGGGGGGGGGGACGGAAATCCAAGCGACACTGGCATAACAAAGGATGGGGCGGATCGAACACTTGTAGGTGTAAAGGACGATAGAAGTATGCAGCCCCCACATCCGGCCAGACAGGTATCTATTGTGGGCATTGTGTTGGATCATAAGGAGATAGGGAGTCCAGGTTAGGTCGCGGTCAAGACTGAGGCCAAGGTATTTTAGGGCAGAAGTGAGGTGAATAGTACGATCATAAATGGTTACGTAGAAATCATGGAGATGGAAGGAGGGGGTGATGCAGCCAGTGATGATTGCCTGTGTCTTGGAGGGCTTGATACGAAGGAACTACTGGTTGCACCAAGTAGTGAACTGGTCAAGGTGGGTTTCGAGTGTACATTGAGACCTTTACCTTTGAAGGTTAAGATAAAGGGCCAGGAAGGTGGTGTCATAAACAAATTGGAGGAGATGAACAGGTAGGAAAGGTTTGGGCATATTGGCAATATACAGGAAATAGGGGAGAGGGGAAAGGATAGAGCCGTGGGGCACGCCAGTGGACTAGAAAGTACAGGAGTTGGAATTGTGGATATTGACATAGGTGGGAGGAAGGGGGAGGAAGGGAGAGGAAGGAAGCAACGTGACAGACGAAATTGATAGGGAGAGCATAGGTGTGGAGTCTGAGCTTGGGATCCGAGGTGTGGTCGTAAGCATTCTTGAGGTGAAGGGAAACAAAGACAATGGAGCAGCGGGCGTTAAGTTGGGGGGAAAGAAGGTTGGTAAGGTTACGGTGTTGGCCATTGGCTGAGAAGGAGGGCCAGAAGCCACACTGGGTAGAGCGAAGGAGGTGGTGCTACTAGTTTAGGTGGCGATGACTCTGGCGGGAGAGGATGGACTCTAAGTTCTTACTGAACAAGAAGGTGAGGCATATGGGATAGTAGGAAAAGGCGTCAGAGGGTGATTTGTTGGGCTTAGGGAACAGTAGGACACAGTATGTCTCCCACAAGTCAGGGTAAAGGCCAGTGGAGAGGAGGACGTTTTACAGGGTAGCAAGGGGACCAGGAAGGACGGGGGGGATTTCTTGAGGTGGCTGTAGGTGACATCATCGTAACCAGGGGTGGTGTTCCGTTTGGAGCAGAGGCCGAGTGTAACGCCACATGCGGTGATGGGAGTGTATATGTCTGACAGGGTAACTGATCCAAGAACTGGAAACTAGGAGCGAGCTGTGGGACAGAGATATCAGTGCATTCAAGGACGGTGGGGAAGAGGGAGTAATCAAAATGGGGATCAACAGGAATGGAGAAGACCTCAGACAGGTGGGAAGCATAATGGTTAGCCATACTGAGGTGGTGTGATTGTCGTGGAGAACAGGGTAATGTGGGGTGCAATGGCTACCAGTAAGGCAGTGGTAGACTGAGCAGTACTTGGAGGAGTTGACATGGAGGGTGGAGTTGAGGCGTGTACGTGTGTGGCGCCAGTCCCGGCGTTTCTTTGCTGTAAGAAGGTTCCAGATGTGTCGCTGTAATTGTCACTGGCGGAGGAGTGTATCCTTGTCACAGGTGTGGAGCAAGGAGCGGTAAAGCCTGCTGGATTCACAAAGAAGAAGTGTGGCCTGTGGAGGATGAATAGGGCGGTGAGGTTGAATGAGTTTGATAGGAACTTGGGCCTCCACAGCGTCAGTGATGGCTTTCTAGAGGAAGGAATAGGCACGGGTGATGTCAGTGGTGTACTGAGTGTGTTCCGAGAGCGAATTATCGATTGTGGTGCGCTACTCTCTGGAGTCGTGAGTATCATCACCTCAACCATTTTGTAGACTTTGTTTTTGTACCTATCGAGATGAATTTTTACATCCAAATTTAAGCATTGGAATTTAGTTTTGTATGGAAATTTGCTTGCTACAGACACGTATAAGATTTCATAAAGTTTAAGTCAGTTCTCTAACAGTCCATTTATGTGTATTACTTTAAAAATCGCAAAGAAGTATGTGATTTTCTGTGATAAATAGTGAAATTCTACAGGTTTTATTTAGAGGAATAAAATAAACAAGGTGAAGTCAAACGGCACTTTAGTAATGCTTGACAATAACGAACTAAACGGGCCGAGAAAACCCTTGCACAGAAATACTCGCCTTACAGCGACCATTCATAAGTAACACTTACCCATTGGCAGTACGACATCCCTGCAAGACCGGTTGTAGGCTAGGAAACTTACAAATGCTGCGATTACAAATATCATACTCAAGCAGTGAGAGGCTACTGCCTGAATCAGTTCCTGATTTACTACAGTGTAAACACGGGGCAAAAATGAACTGACGGAAGGTCTAATTGCGCTGTAGCATCCAACAGGAGGTTTGAATTTCAAAGCGCCAGCACGCTTCTGGCGTCAGCTGGCCACACACGCGTTACATGGTGTAGGACACCGATTCACCGACTGTCTGGGATCACCGCAACGGAATGCCTGCTCGGTCTTAACCAAGCCAACATACCGACTACGCTCTGCTCCCTGCCCACCGGTCGGTTTTTCTGACTACCGATCCCGGCCCTCCTTCCCACTTCGTATCGACATAACGAAAAGAAAAAAAAATGTTAACCACTAGTCCGTCTAATTGCGCAAAAGTCATCGGCTTATTTCAGAGCTATCAAGCGCAATCGATCTTCTGCCTTAACCGCTTTCCAGAATGCAGTAGCTCCAATCGCCTCCTCCTCCTCACTCAAATCAAGCTCTAAATCCGTATTGGCGTTACAAACCGCTTTTACACTGAGGAGCCAAAGAAACTGGCACATCTGCCTAATATCGTGTAGGGCCTCCTTCAGCACGCAGAAGTGCCGCAACACGACGTGGCATGGACTCGACTAATGTCTGAATCAGTGCTGGGGGAACTGACACCATCAATCTTAAAATTAAAGTTTACAACAGTCTAGATTGCAATCTTGTTAAAATATTTTTTTATTGGAGTGAGTGACCGGTTTCGACTCTATGAAAGAGTTATCTTCAGACTCTGTAATGATATATTTCCAAAGTAGTACAGACGTTATAATAAGCATGTAAAATATATATATAAATAAGATGAATAGTAATAAATTATACCCAGAGCGTTGGATGGACACTGCTCGATGAGTTCCGTCGACCCTGGACGCTCGTGTAACTGCTGACTGTGTATAAATCACCACTCACCACAGAGGAACTACATACAGAAAGAGAGACTAATATTGAAGCAGATTGCTAGTGTAAATGATTTCAGTCCCAATCACATTGACTTCATGTTTAATAAGATAAAGACAAATGGCTCAAATGGCTCTGAGCACTATGGGACTCAACTGCTGTGGTCATCAGTCCCGTAGAACTTAGAACTACTTAAACCTAACTAACCTAAGGACATCACAATGCCCGAGGCAGGATTCGAACCTGCGACCGTAGCAGTCGCAAATAAGATAAAAGATACACATAGTGCACCTGAATCCGGTCATCGAAATTCTCCAAAATTACATACATGGGGATTATCTCCGATAAAATAAATGAATAATTTAAAAATACCGAGCTCACAATAGCATTAGTAATCAATAATCAGCTTCAAAATAGACTCAGACACAATATTAATAAAGAAAACACTAAATATCAAAATTCAAGAACGTATAAAATACAATGTGATGACTGCGAAAAACAATATATCGAACAAATTGTCCGTAACTTTGCTATTCCTTTTAAAGAACATGTTGCTGGTACCAGTCGTAGTAAATCCTTGTTTGGCCAACATTTGAATGACTGCAACCATTCCGAAGGATTAATTCATACGAAATTTAAAAATCCTTCACTCTGCCCCAAAATGACCGTTACTTAATGAATTAGAGAAAATTGAAACCTATGCACATCGTAAAAGTGAACTCCTAGCTCTACTCAATGAACAGCTAGGCTTCAGGAAAAAACATTTTTACGATCTTTTTGAAGACCTATTATAAAGAACTGCTCTTTCGTTTTCGTATTGTTGTTGTTGTGGTCTTCAGTCCTGAGACTGGTTTGATGCAGCTCTCCATGCTACTCCATCCTGTGCAAGCTTCTTCATCTCCCAGTACTTACGGCAACCTATGTCCTTCTGAATCTGCTTAGTGTATTCACCTCTTGGTCTCCGTCTATGATTTTTACCCTCCACGCTGCCCTCCAATGCTAAATTTGTGATCCCTTGATGCCTCAGAACATGTCCTACCAACCGGTCCCTTCTTCTTGTCAAGTTGTGCCACAAACTTCTCTTCTCCCAATTCTATTCAATATCTCCTCATGTTATCTACCCATCTAATCTTCAGCATTCTTCTGTAGCACCACATTTCGATAGCTTCTGTTCTCTTCTTGTCCAGACTATTTATCGTCCATGTTTCACTTCTGACTTTTGTTTTATCATTAGTATTTTACAGCTACGTTTATAACTATGTGAATCTCATTTTTATAATAGTTCTTTTTTTAAAAACCACAACGCAAAAACATGTAAACTGTCACTTAACACTTTTCTAATTTTTTATTTTGTTATCCATATTTTACCATCAAAGGATGCTATTCGTCGCTTATTTTTGATGTCCGCTTTGTACTTTGCCATAGCGGTATCAAGCACCTGGTTCCCACCGATCACCATACACTTTCATTAGCATCCTGTTGCCAATATTGGAACCTATACTATGTCCAACCTGACATAGACAATTCCTTGTGAACAGATTTTAGAAAAAAAAACGTAATTTTAAGCTGATTATAAACCTATAATTTTATCCTTTTATGACGTATAATTTTGTCATTATGACGTATACTACGCTAATACTGACAAAAGGCGTCAAATTCCGGCAATTATAACCTTGTTACAGCACCACAGATTGTCGCAGTGAGAATAAGACGCTATTTACATGGCAACCGTCAACATATCTACGCAAACACTGTTTTAGTGGTCGAATTGTCAACTCTTGAGATATCTTTCGCAGTACCCAATAATCACTGATCATCTGATGCCTGCCTCACCGGGCTAGGACGCCGTTTCCAAGGCAACTAACGATGCACTTTAGTAACATCGTTCCGCTGTTACTACAGAAATGTTGGTGTGGTTCCGCCATAGTACAGTTATTTTCCATGGCGCTGACATCAGAAGAGAGCAAAAATCCACGTAAGCGCTGGGGCAACGACAATATTTGACGCGGATATTGTAGTTCTGAGTTTAGAGGGCAGCATACTCTAAGCCTTATTTCATACCAATGAACCATTTTAGTAGCATAATTTCTATTAACTGACGATTAATGGTCGATAATTGACATTACGATGTACTCCAACTGTAATTGTTCCTTTGCAGTTACGTATTAAGTTACGTAATCATGAACGTGTTTTCTGATTGCCTACTTATGATGTCATACTTAGAACTATGGGTGTGACCACCCCTATTAATACCCGTTCCCTCCATGCACAGTCAGCAGTTACACGAGGGTCGAGGAACGACAGAACATATCGGGCAGTGTCGATCCAGCGCTCTGGGTATAATTTATTATTATTTATGTTGTTTTTATATACATTTTTATATGCTTATTATAACGTCTGTACTGCTTTGGCAATATATCTTTACAGAGTCTGAAGATGACTCTTTCATAGAGTCGAAACTCGTTACACACTCAAATAAAAAAATATATTTTAACAAGATTGCGATCAAGACTGTTGTAAATTTTAATTTTAACTACTTTTAAGATCGCTGACTATGTTTTCAAAAATTTTACCATGAATCTTGCATGGCTGTCCATAAATCCGTAAGAGTAAGAGGGGATGGAGACCTCCTCTGAACAGCACGTTGCAAGTATCCCAGATGTGTTCAATAACGATCTTGTCTGCGGAGTCTGGGGGCCAGTAGAAGTGTTTAAACTCGGAAGACTGTTCCTGGAGCCACTCTGTAGCAATTCTGGAGATGTGGAATGTCGCATGGTCCTGTTGGAATTGACGAAGTCCGTCGGGATGCAAAATGGACACGAATTGATGCAGGTGATCGGACAGAATGTTTACGTACGTTCCACCAATCAGAGAGGTATCTTGACCTATCAGGTGTCCCACATCACTCAAACTGCAGACGCCCTACACTATTACAGACCCTCCAGTAGCCTGAACTGTGGTGTCACCGCCAGACACCACACTTGCTAGGTGGTAGCCTTTAAATCGGCCGCGGTCCATTAGTATACGTCGGACCCGCGTGTCGCCACTATCAGTGATTGCAGACCGAGCGCGGCCACACGGCAGGTCTAAAGAGACTTCCTAGCACTCGCCCCAGTTGTACAGCCGACTTTGCTAGCGATGGTTCACTGACAAAATACGCTCTCATTTGCCGAGACGATAGTTAGCATAGCCTTCAGCTACCTCATTTGCTACGACCTAGCAAGGCGCCATTATCAGTTGCTATTGATATTGTAAAGAATGTACAGACAAGAGCTACGTTCAACATTAATGGATTAAAGTTAAGTATTCCACCAGCTACATCCTTTTTTTCTAGTCTAACTTCCTTGTCCTGTTCCAGACCTCACGCCAGTCTGCGTGAGCTAAAACGCGTGCCTTTCGGCTTCCTCTTACATTAGTGGGTTGGCCCTCTTGCCAACCCACAACATGAACACTCCCCTGCTGACATGCAGGGTCCATGGATTCATGAGGTTGTGTCCATACCTGTATACGTCCATTTGCTCGATGAAATTTGTAACGAGTCTAGTCCGATTAGGCAACATTTTTCCAGTCATCAACACCCAATGTTATTGTTGATGGGCCCAGGTGAGAAGTCATCAAGGTAGACGAGTGGACCTTCGGCGACGAAAGCCCATATCGATGATGTTTCGTTGAGTGGTTCGCACTTCGTGATGGCCTAGCACTGAAATCTGCAGCAACTTGCGGAAGGGCTACACTTCTGTCACGTTGAACGATTCTCTTCAGTCGTCGTTCGTCCCATTCTTGCAAGATCTTTTTCCAGCCACAGCGATAACGGAGATTTGATATTTCATTGCATTCCTGATATTCACGGTACCCTCGTGAAATGGTCGTACGGGAAAATCCTCACTTTGTAGTTACCTCGGAGATGCTGTGTCCCATCGCTCGTGCGCCAACTATAGTACCACGTTCAAACTCACTTAAATCTTGATAACCTGCCATCGTAGCAGCAGTAACAGATCTAACAAGTGCGCCGGACACTTATTGCCATATATAGCGTTGCCGACCACAGCGCAGTATTGTGCCTGTTTACATATCTCTGTAATTGAGTACACATGCCTATACGAGTTTCTTTGCCGCTTCAGTGTGTGACATTCCCTGAGAGTGTTGCCACCAATGGGTCGCTTTAATGCAGCACAGCATCTCGCAATGGTGGATGGAACGCATTATATGCAGTAGCCTGGGGCATAAAGAAAAATCAGCAGGAGCTAAACACAGCCTCGACGAGGGGCGTAGGTTCGAGTTTGAGAGATCAGATATGTTGTGTTGAGTTAGTGGATTTTGGGAGAGCACCATTAAAGAATTTCGTGAAATATGACTTCAGAACCGTCTCGTCAATAGGCGAGCGCTATCACCTAACTTCGGCATGGAACCCTGTGCTGGCACCATCACGTCAAGAATGCATCCAGCAGTTGACGCTCGTCGAGTGTGGGCGTGACTGAACGCACAGAGGGTCGAATGGCGGGCCGCGCACCCCACCATGCGCCACACCTGGGGAGAGTCGGCCACCTCTCGGGTATACACAGCATATAAGGGCTGTAAGTGCAGCCTAGGAGTAGCGTCTTTGATTCATAATCAAAACGTCTTCGGTCCTGGGTTCGATCCCCGCCACTGCCTAAATTTTGATAAATAATCAGCATTGGCGACCGAAGACTTCCGGCATAAGAGGTCAGCCTCATTCTGCCAACGGCCTTGTCAAAGAGGGCGGAGGAGCGGATAGAGGTTCAGGGCACTCTCTTGTCCTAGGGGTGGGAAATTGCCCCTAAAGGCGGAAGAATCAGCAATGATCAACGGCATGAGGATGCAGAAGGCAATGGAAACCACTGCATTAAAGACACGTGGACTGTAATTGAAGAAGTGTTATGATGATCTCTCCATTGGCAAAAGATTCCGGAATAGTCCCCCATTCGGATCTCCGGGAGGGGACTGCCTAGGGGGAGGTTACTTTGAGAAAAAGATTGAATAATCAACGAAAGGATAACGTTCTACGAGTCGGGGCGTGGAATGTCAGAAGCTTGAACGTGGTAGGGAAACTAGAAAATCTGTAAAGGGAAATGCAAAGGCTCAATCTAGATATAGTAGGGGTCAGCGAAGTGAAGTGGAAGGAAGACAAGGATTTCTGGTCAGATGAGTATCGGGTAATATCAACAGCAGCAGAAAATGGTATAACAGGTGTAGGATTCGTTATGAATAGGAAGGTAGGGCAGAGGGTGTGTTACTGTGAAAATTTCAGTGACCGGGTTATTCTAATCAGAATCGACAGCAGACCAACACCGACAACGATAGTTCAGGTATACATGCCGACGTCGCAAGCTGAAGTTGAACAGATAGAGAAAGTGTATGAGGATATTGGAAGGGTAATGCAGTATGTAAAGGGGGACGACAATCTAATAGTCATGGGCGACTGGAATGCAGTTGTAGGGGAAGGAGTAGAAGAAAAGGTTACAGGAGAATATGGGCTTGGGACAAGGAATGAAAGAGGAGAAAGACTAATTGAGTTCTGTAACAAGTTTCAGCTAGTAATAGCGAATACCCTGTTCAAGAATCACAAGAGGGGGAGGTATACTTGGAAAGGCCGGGAGATACGGGAAGATATCAATTACATTGTAGTCTTAGAGAAAGCTTTTGACAATGTTGACTGGAATACTCTCTTTCACATTCTAAAGGTGGTAGGGGTAAAATACAGGGAGCGAAATGCTATTTACATTTTGTACAGAAACCAAATGGCAGTTATAAGAGTCGAGGCGTATGAAAGGGAAGCAGTGGTTGGGAAACGAGTGAGACAGGGTTGTAGCCTCTCCCCAGTGTTGTTCAATCTGTATATTGAGCAAGCAGTAAAGGAAACAAAAGAAAAATTCGTAGTAGGTATTAGAATTCATGGAGAAGAAATAAAAACTTTGAGGTTCGCCGATGACTTTGTAATTCTGTCAGAGACAGCAAAGAACTTGGAAGAGCAGTTTAATGGAATGGACAGTGTCTTGAAAGGAGGATATAAGATGAACATCAACAAAAGCAAAACAAGGATAATGGAATGTGGTCTAATTAAGTTGGGTGATGCTGAGGGAATTAGATTAGGAAATGAGTCACTTAAAGTAGTAAAGGAGTTTTGCTATTTGGGGAGCAAAATAACTGATGATGGTCGAAGTAAACAGGATATAAAATGTAGACTGGCAATGGCAAGGAAGGCGTTTCTGAAGAAGAGAAATTTGTTAACATCGAGTATAGATTTAAGTGTCAGGGAGCCATTTCTGAAAGTATTTGTATGGAGTGTAGCCATGTACGGAAGTGAAACATGGACACTAAATAGTTTGGACAAGAAGAGAATAGAAGCTTTCGAAATGTGGTGCTACAGAAGAATGCTGAAGATTAGATGGGTAGATCATATAACTAATGAGGAAGTATTGAATAGGATTGGGGAGAAGAGAAGTTTGTGGCACAACTTGACCAGAAGAGGGATCGGTTGGTAGGACATGTTCTGAGGCATCAAGGGATCACCAATTTAGTATTGGAGGGCAGCGTGGAGGGTAAAAATCGTAGAGGGAGACCAAGAGATGAATACACTAAGCAGATTCAGAAGGATGTAGGTTGCAGTAGGTACTGGGAGATGAAAAAGCTTGCACAGGATAGAGTAGCATGGAGAGCTGCATCAAACCAGTCTCAGGATTGAAGACCACAAGAACAACAACATGGTCAGACAGAGATTCCGAAATTAGATACTGGACTGGACAGGAGCAGATATAGACTCAGATCACACTATAGTAGTGATGAAGAGTAGGCTGAAGTTCAAGACATTAGTCAGGAAGAATCAATACGCAATGAAGTGGGATACAGAAGTACTAAGGAATGACGAGATACTCTAACGCTATAGATACAGCAATAAGGAATAGCGCAGTAGGCAGTATAGTTAAAGAGGAATGGACATCTCTAAAAAGGGCCATCACAGAAGTTGGGAAGGAAAACATAGGTACAAAGAAGGTAGCTGTGAAGAAACCAAGGGTAACAGAAGAAATACTTCAGTTGATTGATGAAAGGAGGAAGTACAACCACGTTCCGGGAAAATCACGAATACAGAAATACAAGTCGCTGAGGAATGAAATAAATAGGAAGTGCAGGGAAGCTAAGACGAAATGGCTGCAGGAAAAATGTGAAGACATCGAAAAAGATACGATTGTTGGAAGGTCAGACTCAGCATACAGGAAAGTCAAAACAACCTTTGGTGACATTAAAAGCAACGGTGGTAACATTAAGAGTGCAACGGGAATTCCACTGTTACATGCAGAGGAGAGAGTAGATAGCTGGAAAGAATACATTGAAAGCCTCTATGTGGGTGAAGATTTGTCTGATGTGATAGAAGAAACAGGAGTCGATTTAGAAGAGATAGGGGATCCAGTATTAGAATCGGAATTTAAAAGAGCTTTGGAGGACTTACGGTCAAATAAGGCAGAAGGGATAGATAACATTCCATTAGAATTTCTAAAATCATTGGGGGAAGTGGCAACAAAACGACTATTCACGTTGGTGTGTAGAATATATGAGTCTGGCGACTTACCATCTGACTTTCGGAAAAGCATCATCCACACAATTCCGAAGACGGCAAGAGCTGACAAGTGCGAGAATTATCGCACAATCAGCTTAACATCTCATGCATCGAAGCTGCTTACAAGAATAATATACAGAAGAATGGAATAGAAAATTGAGAATGCGCTAGGTAACGATCAGTTTGGCTTTAGGAAAAGTAAAAGCACGAGAGAGGCAATTCTGACGTTACGGCTAATAATGGAAGCATGGCTAAAGAAAAATCAAGACACTTTCATAGGATTTGTCGACCTGGAAAAAGCGTTCGACAATATAAAATGGTGCAAGCTGTTCGAGATTCTGAAAAAGTAGGGGTAAGCTATAGGGAGAGACGGGTCATATACAATATGTACAACAACCAAGAGGGAATAATAAGAGTGGTCGATCAAGAACGAAGTGCTCGTATTAAGAAGGGTGTAAGACAAGGCTGTAGCCTCTCGACCCTACTCTTCAATCTGTACATCGAGGAAGCAATGATGGAAATAAAAGAAAGGTTGAGGAGTGGAATTAAAATACAAGGTGAAAGGATATCAATGATACGATTCGCTGATGACATTGCTATCCTGAGTGAAAGTGAAGAAGAATTAAATGATCTGCTAAACGGAATAAACAGTCTAATGAGTACACAATATGGTTTGAGAGTAAATCGGAGAAAGACGAAGGTAATGAGAAGTAGTAGAAATGAGAACAGCGAGAAACTTAACATCAGGATTGATGGTCACGAAGTCAATGAAGTTAAGGAATTCTGCCACCTAGGCGGTAAAATAACCAATGACGGACGGAGCAAGGAGGACATCAAAAGCAGACTCGCTAAGGCAAAAAAGGCATTTCTGGCCAAGAGAAGTCTACTAATATCAAATACCGGCCTTAATTTGAGGAAGAAATTTCTGAGGATATACGTCTGGAGTACAGCATTGTATGGTAGTGAAACATGGACTGTGGGAAAACCGGAACAGAAGAGAATCGAAGCATTTGAGATGTGGTGCTATAGACGAATGTTGAAAATTAGGTGGACTGATAAGGTAAGGAATGAGGAGGTTCTATGCAGAATCCGAGATGAAAGGAATATCTGGAAAACACTGATAAGGAGAAGGGACAAGATGATAGGACATCTGTTAAGACATGAGGGAATGACTTCCATGGTACTAGAGGGAGCTGTAGAGGGCAAAAACGGTAGAGGAAGACAGAGATTGGGATACGTCAAGCAAATAAGTAAGTTGCAAGTCCTATTCTGAGATGAAGAGGTTAGCATAGGAAAGGAATTCGTGGCGGGCCGCATCAAACCAGTCAGTAGACTGATGACCAAAAAAAAAGTGCAGATGTCCCTATTCTTGACTGAGAACGGTGTATTGAACGACATTAAGTGAGTACTCACGTCGCTTGCAGTCTCATAACTGCAGCTGTCACAAGTCGTATGGTTGTAGTTTGGTTCGTCTCTCCTAGTAAGTGTGGCAAGAGCAAGCAGTTAATGCTTATTTATCACTGGACAGCAGCAGATCAGATGATGAAATGTTGACTCGAGGACGCAAAACGGTTAGTATATACTTTAAGGAACCATTTGCACTCGAGCACAGACAATATTTAATTTAGTTAACTTAGATTATATGTATCGATTTTTTAAGACAAGAGAATGCAAAATAAAGCAATTAACACCGCCCTCTTGTCACAGCCAGTAGGCATCAGCACACTCTCATGTCATTCGTTGTCCTAGAAGGACTTAATATTTTCTGCGGCTCCACAGTTAGACATATTGACATTTACTAGCAGAAAAGAGGCGCAGAATTAATAAGTCGCTCTCATTTGTGAATGATCTGCCATTATTTATCTAGAATTTTACGTAAGTGTAATTTATATCGTAATGTATATGTTGAAATGAATATATGTTTATTTAATCTTATGCTTTGCTTTGTTTTAGTAGTTTTAGTCACTCCATTTTCGTTATTGAAGCTGAGGTCAGATATGAGACTTTGTCTAAAAAAAAAAAAATTGCATAATGAGCCCTGGCTACGTTCCGTACATCTTCGGACGTGCGAAGCTTGAGAAATTCATGGCGTAAAACTTTAATCTCTCAATTACTTACTTATCCAAACTAACAATTATTATTATTTTATTTTATATTTTTTATTTGTTACACTGGAGACCGTGACAGGACTCATTATTGTATCTGTACTACAACTAATTGTTCTTTTTCATGTACATCCTGACCGGCAACAACCTATGTGATGAGAATATCGAAGAAAACGAATAAAATCTGAAGACAATTTGGACTGGAAATGCAATCTTCGCATCAAGACGATATGTACGGTAAGACGCAGCACTCGCGCATCCACAATTGATTCCAAGCACATTTTTCATTCAAAATTATTTTTCTCAGCATTAAATTCAATATTCAGTTTCCATTCAGTAATTTTTTCCAAATTCCGCGAAATCTCATTTTTCAGACGAATTACATTCCGTTCCAACAATATGCAAGTTACATTGCAAAATACGGCCGACATTGTGCAAGATTCAAGCAACATGGCTAGTCACCATTACCACGTTTGCTTCTTTAGATCTTTAAAGTCATCTCTCAATCATTCTCAGTCATTTAAACACACACATCGGCAGTACATTTTCACACTACGCGCTTAAACAATTTTTTTCCTGCACACAATTTATTCACGATATGGTAAAAACTCGACACCAGTACACAATGGAACAACAATCAAGTAATGCAAACATGGATACACAGACACATTCAGACACAGAAATTAATACAGACACGCAAACGCATCAAAATAACCTGCTACACATACACACAAACGCCGAAAGGAGGAACTCCGAACCAAACCTGAGAGACCACGTCACGTCTAATGACGCGGCGGGGGCAAGTTCATTTTGCAATCAAAATTTTGCCGCTATACTGAATTCAATTTTGGAAGGCATATCCAATATTAAGCAAGATAATGACGAAAAATTCTCACAATTAATGACAGACAATGCTGCCTTCAGAAATGACATAAAATCAGACTTCACCACACTGACTGAAAAGGTAGATGAAATTAATACACGTCTTTCGAAATAGGTCGACGATCTTATGGAAAAATTCGAAAATTTAGAGTTACGACAAAGCGACAATGCCAATCACATCCATGACTTGACAAAAACCTGTGAAACTATTAATTACAAATTAGAATCAAACACGCACGCATGTGACGAAATTAATTTAAAGGTGAATACAATAGAAACAAACGTAGCTGACATTCACAAACAGATTCACACAGCAATACAGAGAGAGGCTGAACCCCATTTCTCTCGCATTAATTCACAATTTAAAGAATGGACAGCACACAAAGACCAAATTTTTGAAGAATGTATACAAAACCAATTGCCACATATTGTGCACGATTCTGTAGTGGAATACATGAACAATAGGCAAGTAATCGATGACGATATGCAAACAAAGACAACTCAATGCCAAGCACAACAGAATAGTACACCCACTACACATTTTTACACATACAGAAGAAAATCTCGATTCGGAAATGAACACATGTACACACACGAATTTCAACACTCAAATACACAATACACTGACACGCATAGCGACAGATACCCATCACCCGAAATACAATACAATTATCATTCTGATGAAGAACCATGTACACACAGGGAAGAATTCAATGATTACACGGAAAGAAACAGACGAACACGTAACAAAGAAGAAGAAAGTCTATTCAAGCACCGTAAATTCCAACCTTTTATACCAGGCAAAAACGCTGTACACCCTGTCATCATCTTAAAAGCTTTAAGGAACGCATTCCCACGTTCGTGGAGCGACCACAAACGCATTGCGTACGTTGTGGATTACATTCAAGGGGACGCTGCTGTCTGGGCTTACCATGAAAGCGACAGATGTGTAACATACGAGCAGTTTGAACGAGCCTTCTTGAATAAGTTTTGGTCACCCACTGTGCAGGAACGCATCCGCAAAAAAGTCACTGAACCCGAAAACTTCAATCCTAAAAACGGCAACCTGCGCACATATTTCGAGAAGTACCTAAACATGACACACTTCCTTAATGAACCAGTGAAACCAAAAGATGTGATCCGATCACTGAAAGCAAGACTTCCTTTTAATATTAAAGAGAAATTACTGTACTTACCGGACGACGATCCCGAATATTTTTTGGAAAAGTTAGATGCTGTTGATTTACTATATGAAGAACAAGAACTAACACACAACTCACGCAGTAGGAATCAACATGTCTACATTGCTACATTACCAAACACGCAGCAAAATTCACAACACACAGTAAACATGCAAAACAATCACCACAACTCACAGCTGCACACAAACAACTGCAACTATACACAGGGAGATAACCCGTACAAAAAACGAAGAAACGACAATTTTAATTCAAGAAGGAATAATGGAAACAACGGGCGTAAAGCCAAACAGAAACACTGGCAAAGAAACAACAACACAGATTACACAAGAAATGGAACACTTACACCGCACTTTAACCAGAACAACAACCAGTATTATGTGAGACAGTGGCAAACACTGCAACCGCCACCACAAAATCATATTCAAGATGCCACAAGGGAATTTTGCACAAACAAGCAACACAAACCAACAAGTGACTTCAGCCAACCGAAAACAGACAGGCGATTGGCAAAGACAATATCCTAATGTAAATATTATTGAGGTAGCTAATGAAACTACAACTACACTTGCCAATGACCAGACAAACCATGTAAACTAGAACCAGTCATTACTGAGCCCCAGGTCGTGACTGAGGAACATTTGGGGGGCAACTTCCATTTAGAAACTATGTTTGAATACACACTTGCTAGTGAAACTGTGAAACAAGAAAAATTGACATTTACACAACAAGAGTTGCCTACACTATTCTTAAGATATAATGAAAGTGGAAACTTAGCTGATGATCTGATAAATGACAACACACAATGTCACAATGTAAAGAAAAGATTTGTACTGTCTTCCACCTCAGGCATTGTAGGAAGTATACCTACTAACATAATTATTGATACAGGAACTGCTGTCAGTGTGATTTCTCACAATTTTTACACTACGATGAAGAAAACTTCTAAGATACCAGAGTTCCCAGTTCAAAACTGTTTAATATTAACTGCATTAGGTAATAAGTCAAGTAGAGTTAATAAGCAGGTATTTGTGACTGTTAATATGGGAAATGGAATCGTACAATGGCCTTTCCTAGTTGTACAATGGCCTTTCCTAGTTGTCCAAAGCCTCGCTGCCAATTGTATATTGGGCATTGATTTTCTTTGCGAGAAGGACTGTACTGTAGACTTCTCCAAAGGCATTTGTTATTTTAAGTATGAAGGCAGAGATATAGTTTTGAACTTGGACACTCGACTAGTAGACCATAACAAGCACTGTTCTGGCTACAAGATACAGATTATACGTGAGACTGACATAGATTCCACACAACAACCTGTATCACACGGTGAGGTAGTGAACGATGTACTTACACAAATTAATTCTAAGTTATCAGAATGTGATGCTATTAATGAAGAAGAGAGATCCCAGCTTAAACATATTTTACTTAAGAATAAGGATGTTTTCACTAGTAAGCCAGGTAGGATCAACACATATATATATACGATTGAAGTCAAGCCTCACCAAATCTATTACCCAAGCCATACAATGTATCTCTAACTCTGTGACCTGCAGTTTGGGAAGAACTAAAGAAAATGATTACATGGAATATTATAGAACCATCAACATCTCCATATTGTAGCCCTTTGCATGTAGTGAAAAGACACAATGGAAGTATCTGGTTGGTATTAGATGCAAGAGCTATCAACCAAATTATCTTACCTGTGAGGACACAACCAGAAAATCTTGACGGAAAAACTTCAGATGCAAAATATTTCTCTACAATAGACCTTACAAATTCGTTTTGGCAGGTGCCAATAAGCACAGAATCTAGAAAATATACAGCCTTTATGTTTGGTGGCAGAACTTACCAATTTTGTGTATTACCATTTGGCCTAAATGTAAGCTCAGGAGTATTCATTACTGCACTAAACTCTGTACTCGGTGATGATTTACTAGAAACTGTTACACACTATGTAGATGACATACTGATTGCCTCAAAAACCTGGAAGGAACACACTGATACACCGAACACTTTACTATGCAGATTCACACAAGCTGGTATCACTGCCAATATTTGTAAATCTAGATTTGCTTGTTCTGAGATCAAATACTTAGGACACATCATCAACACCCAAGGCATCAAACCTGACCCTTCAAAATTAGATGCTATCAGACATTTCCCCATTCCCACTAATAAGAAACAGTTAAAATCATTTCTCGGTCTATCCTCATTTTTCAGACGATTCATACCTAAACAGTTACTCAATAGCAGATACTTACTAAACTTATTAAAGAAGAACCAGGTATGGATTTGGAACCAAGACTGTGAAAATGACTTTACTAAAACCAAAGAAGCCTTAGTAAATTCTAACATGCTGGAACATCCAGACTTCAATTTGAACTTTTGTATTGCTTGTGATGCATCAAATAATGGTTTGGGATGTTGTTTATTTCAACTTGTTAAAACAGAAACTTCAGAACATATTAAGATCATTGGTTTTGCCAGTCGGACTTTAACGGAATGTGAAAGATCTTACTCCACCACAGAATTGGAAATATTATCTATTGTATGGACATTTAAAAAGTTTAATTATTATCTGTATGGAAGACACACCATTATATACACTGACCATCAAGCACTTACCTTCCTTTTGTCATATAAACTCATTCATCCTAGACTTACGCGCTGGGCACTTGCATTACAGAATTACTCTTTCGAAATCAAGCACATCAAGGGAAAATACAACATAATAGCTGACACACTTTCAAGACTACCACAAGGATTACACCATAAGAATACAGACTTTGAGAACACACATGATTACAGAATACTACTCATGCAAGACAAACAGTTTACACAATACTACATAGACCTATGCACGAACATAGCAACACTACAAGATTCAGATCCACACTTGTACAAAATAAAACAAATCATAGTACAACAACACAATGACACTTTACAAGACAGATACATGTTACACAACAACATACTTTTCTATAAAAGACACACAAATGCTACTGACTGGTGCGTTTGCATACCACAAGATTCTGTACACAATCTCGTTGCACCACTCACACAGTTTGGGGACACTACGGAACAAAGAAATGTCTAAACAAGCTACATACATATTGCTATTTTCCAAACATGAGAAGAAAAATACATGATGTTATCAGCAAATGTCTCATATGTCAAAAATCCAAGCCACAAAATCAATCCACCAAAACAGATTTGCACTCTACCTTACCTACCGGGCCTAGAGAGATACTTTGTACAGATGTTAGCGGACCTCATCCAACTAGCATCGGAGGTTGCAAATACATTCTAGCATTTTATGACAGATTTTCTAAGCACATCAAACTTTTTGCCATTAAGTCACCCACAGCAAACACCATCATCAGAAGATTCACAAATGATTACATGCCATACTGTGGAAAACCTAAAGCCATTCTATCAGATAACGCCAAGTATTATGCAGGATTCACCTGGAGAAAATTTCTAAAGGACAATAACATTAAGAGCATCTTTATTTCAAAGTTTCATGCATCAGCCAACCCTTGTGAGAGAGTTTTTAGAGAATTAAATAGATTCATGAGAACTTATACCTCAACACAGCACACAAACTGGATACATTACCTAGCACTTTTTGATGAAACACACAACAATTTAAATATATACAACACACCCTATACTCCCAGAGAAATCATGTTTGACACAAGGGAAACTAATGAATGGAGCAACCCACTACCAAAATTTTCTGACAGCAAACCTTCATTCGAGGAAAAGGTAAGGGAAGTACTCATTGCAATTACTGATCAAGCTGACATTAGAAATAAGAACTATGGTGCTAATCTGAAAAGAAGGCAAAACTTTACAATAGGCATGCAAGTTTTACTTAAGACCCACTACAAATCGTCATCACCTCTAAAACGTAATGTCAAGTGGCGTCCATTATATGTAGGTCCTTATACAATCATTGATTTACCACACCCTGGAGCATATCTGCTACAAAACCCCAAGAATAAGAGAATTTTAGGTTTGTACCCTCACAAAGATTTGAAAACTTTTAGCCATTAGCAGAGTATACTGATACAACAACAAGGTAAGTCACATCTGGTACTGCAAGCTGGAAGAAGAAGATATAAGCTATAATCTTAAGTATCTACATTTTACAGCACCAGCAACAACAGCAGCAGCAAGAAGATAAGACACAGGAAGAACTAACGATTTTCATGCAAAGCACAGTTACTCATTACATTTATTAATACCCTGTAGACAAGCTGACAGACTAAATGACCGAGGACAATTGCTGCCCTGAACCTGATATATTAATTGGCATGATAGACACTTGATTTGCTATTCACACTCACACCACAATCCACACGAATACAACATGCACAAAAGACACTCTACAGGAAATGACAAATGAGATTAATTGAGCAAGGCTATATACTTTATTTTATTTGTAAATGATACTTTGTGCATGTGCTAATTTGGAATTGATTGTGGATGTGATGTGTCGTGTCTTATTGTAATCATGACTTTTCAGGACAGATCATCTCAAAGATGTTTTCTAACCTATTATGAAAGTTTATGTTGCAGGACACATTTAATGAGGAAGAACACTTATTGTGTAGTACTGATGTAAAGGAAAATATACTTAAAAGGAAAACTTTATTAAAAAGAGGAAGAGACCTATAAAAGAAAATGGATTTTCTGAATGTATCACAATACACTGAACCTATCAGATAATTTTTTTTTGTCTGACACATATGTATTTGTAAATATCTAGTTTAATGCCATTGAAAAATATAAAATATGTATATGTATTACCTAACAATGTAGTGTAAATGTATAGGTACATGTTTCACAGAAAATTTTTATATCTATGTAAATATGTAACAGAAAACTGTACTAAATGTGAAGTGATATTTGTTATGTTTTGTGCTCTCTGTTGTGAACGAACATTTTGTTTTGCAACGAACAATGTATAAAAAAAAAAGGGTTCACTGCACTCATGATGGGACACTATAGGTGACGTGAGTTGCAAAACCACGGTACACTTTTCGACGAAACGACGACACAATATCCAGGAGACGACATACGCCTTTCGGAAGACGAAATTGGAGGTTATTGAGTAGATGTAACACGGACTGGTCAGTATGGAACCACTGACACCATGTATTCCTACCAAGACGAAACCACATTTTAACTACGTCTTCCAAAGCACGCTTCATTGCGGGATTGGGGTCAACAGAAGCGTCCGATCTTACCCGTCGGCTTTGACCCGTGACGTAAGCGTGTTGTGGTGTGTGACGTCATTACGGCGCGGAGTTTGATTTGCGATTGTGGCGTGTTTGTAGATGTCTTGTTTTTGTTTGTCGTGCTCTCTGGTGGTGTGTTCATGGTTTTCGTTTGTTTCGTTTGTTTCGTGTGGTGGGGTCAGTTTTCTCAATCTAGTTTGTGGAGCTGGAACTTTTTTGAGGTAAGTTCCGTTTTTTTTTTTTGGTTATTTATGTATGTTTTGTGTATTGCGTATAGGTTGGAAACATCCGATCTCACGCGTCGGCTTTGACCCGTGACGTAAGGGACCTACACATTGATCTGTAGCGTAGCCCTGAATACGAGGTTAGGTTGGGAGTTTTTTTTTGGAATGCGGCCGCGGCAGCGGCCGCCTATGATTCGAAAATATTGATTTGACACTAATGAACATGTATACGTAATATGAAGCAATTTGATGAACATATTGATCTGTAGCGTAGCCCACTTGAGGTTAGGTTGGGAGTTTTTTTTTGGAATGCGGCCGCGGCAGCGGCCGCCTATGATTCGAAAATATTGATTTGACACTAATGAAGCCTGTGGGGGGATGGGGGGGCACTGCAGACTCCCCCCACCGCATAACGACACATGATGATCAAATTTTGAAAAAAAATGAAAAATTTTTTCCGTACCTGCTAAACTGCATAAGTACCGATGTATGTAGGTGTAAGGGAAGCTTTCGTTTCTTAGTTTTCTATTGGGGGATGTGATCGGTAGGTTCTGTTGAGCTATATAGGTTAAGGGAAGTGTCCGATTATGGATAGGAATGTGTTTTTTGGTATTTGGTCAGTTTTGTGATGTTGATTTATTTCGTTGTTTTGCGTGGTTTTGAATGGCGGTCGGTGGCTACATTTCTGTATATTTAGTTTCTCCGCACCCAAAAACCCCTAATTTCCCACGCTTGTCCCGTTACAGTCATTAGGCTTTTTGTGAAACTTGTGTATTTCAGTGTTTACAATACGTATGCGATGTTTTTATATCCGCCATATTGGAATTGTTTATAGTCGTTTCCGCGGTATTTGTGACGTCATGGGTCAAAGCCGACGGGTAAGATCGGACGCTTCTGTATTTCCCGGGATTGTTGATCTCCAACTCTTTTCTACAAGAACTTTCGTCTCAACGTAAACAAAACGTGTGACACGTGATATTTATTTTAAAGTGCAAACTGCAAAGACTTTAGCACAGTATAAACAATTTCTAACAAGTGACATTCTAAAGAGAAGATGTTCACACATCTCTGAATATGCACAAAACCATTAATTAATTTTATTTATTGAATGAACATGTGTAATAACATTTTGAAGTGAAATAGAACAACGGACTATACGCCCAACAAAATTTTTACAAAGTAACAGCACAAGTGTGTACGAACTGTGAAATTTGTTACAGTCTGTGTAGAACTGTTACATAATATTGAGAGCCTCGCGCGTGTCAGCAGTGAGGGCACTGAGCCACTTCACTCGCCTATTGTACCAAAGTTCCCCGGTTCAATACTCTTCGGAATCAAATATTTTTATTTTTTCTATTCACTTTCATTTATCTTGTATGTAAATATTATTTATGTATTTGTGTAGATGTATGACATTTTATCATAGTTGAAGTTTGTTGAATCTGTGAAACAAGATACGTAACAACTTATGATTCATGACATGACAAGTAAAGAAAATACGTCAACAAATTGCTCAGCTGCAGGTGGTACACCTTTGCTCTCGCAATTTGGGGGGCAGTTTAAGGAACCATTTGCACTCGAGCACAGACAATATTTAATTTAGTTAACTTAGATTATATGTATCGATTTTTTAAGACAAGAGAATGCAAAATAAAGCAATTAACACCGCCCTCTTGTCACAGCCAGTAGGCATCAGCACACTCTCATGTCATTCGTTGTCCTAGAAGGACTTAATATTTTGTGCGGCTCTACAGTTAGACATATTGATATTTATTAGCAGATAAGAGGCGCAGAATTAATAAGTCGCTCTCATTTGTGAATGATCTGCCATTATTTATCTAGAATTTTACGTAAGTGTAATTCATATTGTAATGTATATGTTGAAATGAATATATGTTTATTTAATCTTATGCTTTGCTTTGTTTTAGTAGTTTTAGTCACTCCATTTTCATGATTGAAGCTGAGGTCAGATATGAGACTTTGTCTAGAAAAAAAAAAATTGCATAATGAGCCCTGGCTACGTTCCGTACATCTTCGGACGTGCGAAGCTCGATAAATTCACGGCGTAAAACTTTAATCTCTCAATTACTTACTTATCCAAACTAACAATTATTATTATTACAAATTATTATCATATTTTATTATTATTTTATTTTATATTTTTTATTTGTTACAATACCGAAACGTGTAGTCCACTCAGTGGTTTGGTTTAGACCGTGCAGAAAATATCAAGTCGCAAAACTTGTTACGTATTTGTGAGAAGACTGTACGACAGAGAGAAAAAAACTACCAACAAATTCATATGTACTTATCGAGGTACCACTGCACTTACATCCACTACAACCTGTGTATGGGACACCCACGCAATCTCGACGCGCCTGTAACGTTCACGCACTAGCAACCCACATTTACAAAGTCAAGACAGAAAAATTAAAAGTAAGTGTTATTATTCTCAGCCAGATCTTTGGTATCGGTAATGTTATTCTGTTATATAAAGAGCTTTGATAAATACAGAAGAAAGTAGAAATTGTTTTGAACCTGCCAAAAAACAATAAAAGAATGCTATTTTAAAATACGTCTGTATCAATGAGATATTAAATACTCACTACAGCAGTGACGTTTAGCGTTGCAGAATTCTAAATTTAGAAATCTGTGGTTTATCAGAGGGGGAGAATTTTGTAGTGTACTAGCACATAGTGCGCGTTCTGAGTTCTATATCTGAATAATGGCGTGTCACCAGAACAATCCATAGTAAGTAAACTAATTTATTTCCATTACAAATAATTTATCTTATTCCCCTTGATCGTCTTAGATTCTCACTACTTTCCTTTATTATTTTTATAGAAGTAACGCCCCTCTACCACTTTCGTTATTAGTTAAAGAATCAGTCTCCCATGTACAAAACATCTTCAGCATTACTTTACAAATGAGTTAATATTTGACGTATTGTGCTAAACATTTAAAGTAAGAATAGTTGTATACTTCTTAATGGCTCTAATATTGCAGTACTGCTTAAGTATGACAATGATTACACTAAATACTGGTAATCAATTTTTTGTCGTCCCTGGAAGTCCTTGGATAGGCGGACTGTAGTTGTTGTCAGGTCACCTGCTGCTGTTTTGTGATAAAGATTGGGATCTTAATATATTACGAATCTTAATATATCATCCAACTATATTACATATTATATGAGAATTTTCACATGCAACATATGTGGTATCTTAAGGCTAAAATAAATGACTAAATATACTCAACAAATAAATGATAATAAAAAAAGAAACCGGAGCTCCAGCTGTGTGACCCAGTAACAGGTTTTAACAGAATGCATTCAAAGTGCTAACTCCCTGCCTGTTAGTTCCTTGCGCGAGTGCTTTTCTCTCGTTAGATGAGTATGAGCCTACATGGTGCTACATAACCGCTCTGTAATTCATGCCGATAGCACGAAGCACGATAAAATATAACATTGACACCACAGGACTTCAGAAAATGCGAAATATTGAAGTAGACAAACAAATAAATTATGGAGCACAAAAGGCACGTGTGGCTTTTACGCTTCTGTATTGATTCGACAGTTTCTGCAGTGGCTATTAAAAAGACGGCCACCTTAAGATATATCACTTCCTTAAAATATTTCTTCCTTCCTACACTACGTCAATTTCACAGCACTTCATTTTTCACGTTTTAATCAATGTGTTTCTCTTTCATCTTCAAAGTATAATTGAGAGACAGCCCAAACCTTCAGCGTCGTTTCTCACCTCCCAGTTGTTATTTCAGCGATCACAAAGGCCGAGGAAGGCACAGTAGTAACTCTCAACCGTAACTGCCAAGGCCTACAAAATACATACTCATGGGAAACAGGTTAGTGCTTTCGTATATAACAATATTCGGTGACGAATAACTGCTACCCACGAAGTTTGTAATTTTTGAGGAAGAAAGAAACGTACGCCGATAGCCATTAAAAATTACGGGATCATGATCACGAAGGCGACATGCAACAAACGGCAAATTGGCTCAAGTGCACTACATGCTCTTACACGCAGATGGACAGCATTTCAGCACAAACAAACGACGTGGGTAGAAATAACGCCTCCTATAAATGTAACTGAAGAACGAGCATGGAAGCCCTCATTCACAAACCGTGGTTCCACGTTCTTTGTTTGTGAAACGACTGAGATATGCCTCATGTAGGAAGTAGAAATACCAGTTCCTGCCCAATGTCGACAGCTTCAGAATCTTGGTTTATCAAGACTGCATCTTATTGTTCCAGAATACTGCTGTATGCGTTAATCGTAATCGCTCGACTGTCATGAGACTATGGATCCGACAGGATCAGTAGCTTCATACCCGACGTCATGTGTGGTGTCCTCGACAGTGGGAGGGTTCCACGGTTTCGGGCAGCGGATAAACTGGATGGCTGGGAAAACCCAGGCGCACTTGGTTAGTGGAGAGAAACGTGACGTTTTAGTCACCATGGTGGAAACGGGACACTACTATACTTACTAAATAGACCAGTATTCTATAAACCCTGATATAAGAAAACTGTGACATAACTAAACACATTTCCAGAACGGAAAGACTGATGGGTGCTTTTAAACATGCCCTCAAGCAGACAAGTAGTTTATAATGTATGAATTATCTAAGTTTTGCAACACTAGGATATTTAAAAATTGATACCAATATATAATCAACGCCCGCATCTCGTGGTCGTGCGGTAGCGTTCTCGCTTCCCACGCCCGGGTTCCCGGGTTCGATTCCCGGCGGGGTCAGGGATTTTCTCTGCCTCGTGATGGCTGGGTGTTGTGTGCTGTCCTTAGGTTAGTTAGGTTTAAGTAGTTCTAAGTTCTAGGGGACTTATGACCACAGCAGTTGAGTCCCATAGTGCTCAGAGCCATTTGAACCATTTTTTATAATCAACGTTTTGGGCGAGATGGATAAACGATGTCTCAATGGACAGAACTGCAAGAGCTCCTTCATACAGTATCAAAACAATTCTTGCACATGCAAGATAATTTAACATGCGTTCTGTACTATAGAAAGGTAAATTTTATACAAAACAAGTAACAAAGTGAGGAAAGTAGTCGTAGAGTGATAAATTAGGATACTGTTCCTTTCTGAAAATGTATTAATTCCTATATATTTATAATTTTCACACAGTAAAAGAATGTAAGCTAATGTTTGTAATACTGTAGTTTATGAGAAATGTAAAAAAACCAAGTACGTTATCTTAAAGGTGCAAAATATTATATCTAGTCTGGTATGCCATATGTATATGAGTTATATATGATATGTGTTAGATAAAATGAAAGGATAACTCTGTACGAAATCTTTTGGAACGACGCCTAAACGCTTAAATAGTCGGTGGCTGTCTCGGTTTGGAACAGTCATTATGGAGATCTGGAGCAGTGCTGACGTATGTACACTCCTGGAAATGGAAAAAAGAACACATTGACACCGGTGTGTCAGACCCACGATACTCGCTCCGGACACTGCGAGAGGACTGTACAAGCAATGATCACATGCACGGCACAGCGGACACACCAGGAACCGCGGTGTTGGCCGTCGAATGGCGCTAGCTGCGCAGCATTTGTGCACCGCCGCCGTCAGTGTCAGCCAGTTTGCCGTGGCATACGGAGCTCCATCGCAGTCTTTAACACTGGTAGCATGCCGCGACAGCGTGGACGTGAACCGTATGTGCAGTTGACGGACTTTGAGCGAGGGCGTATAGCGGGCATGCGGGAGGTCGGGTGGACGTACCGCCGAATTGCTCAACACGTGGGGCGTGAGGTCTCCACAGTACATCGATGTTGTCGCCAGTGGTCGGCGGAAGGTGCACGTGCCCGTCGACCTGGGACCGGACCGCAGCGACGCACGGATGCACGCCAAGACCGTAGGATCCTACGCAGTGCCGTAGGGGACCGCACCGCCACTTCCCAGCAAATTAGGGACACTGTTGCTCCTGGGGTATCGGCGAGGACCATTCGCAACCGTCTCCATGAAGCTGGGCTACGGTCCCGCACACCGTTAGGCCGTCTTCCGCTCACGCCCCAACATCGTGCAGCCCGCTTCCAGTGGTGTCGCGACAGGCGTGATTGGAGGGACGAATGGAGACGTGTCGTCTTCAGCGATGAGAGTCGTTTCTGCCTTGGTGCCAATGATGGTCGTATGCGTGTTTGGCGCCGTGCAGGTGAGCGCCACAATCAGGGCTGCATACGACCGAGGCACACAGGGCCAACACCCGGCATCATGGTGTAGGGAGCGATCTCCTACACTGGCCGTACACCACTGGTGATCGTCGAGGGGACACTGAATAGTGCACGGTACATCCAAACCGTCATCGAACCCATCGTTCTACCATTCCTAGACCGGCAAGGAAACTTGCTGTTCCAACAGGACAATGCACATCCGCATGTATCCCGTGCCACCCAACGTGCTCTAGAAGGTGTAAGTCAACTACCCTGGCCAGCAAGATCTCCGGATCTGTCCCCCATTGAGCATGTTTGGGACTGGATGAAGCGTCGTCTCACGCGGGCTGCACGTCCAGCACGAACGCTGGTCCAACTGAGGCGCCAGGTGGAAATGGCATGGCAAGCCGTTCCACAGGACTACATCCAGCATCTCTACGATCGTCTCCATGGGAGAATAGCAGCCTGCATTGCTGCGAAAGGTGGATATACACTGTACTAGTGGCGACATTGTGCATGCTCTGTTGCCTGTGTCTATGTGCCTGTGGTTCTGTCAGTGTGATCATGTGATGTATCTGACGCCAGGAATGTGTCAATAAAATTTCCCCTTCCTGGGACAATGAATTCACGGTGTTCTTATTTCAATTTCCAGGAGTGTATATATGAGCGGTGAGTAAGTCGCGATCTGAAATCAGTGTAATATTCCAAGTAAAATTTTGTCGACTTGTGAAATTATCGGCTCGTTGATTGCAGAAAACACTGCAATTTTTTGAGGAACAAATCATGTGCATTTACACTACTGGCCATTAAAATTGCTACACCAAGAAGAAATGCAGACGATAAATGGGTATTCATTGTACAAATATATTATACTAGAACTGACATGTGATTACATTTTCACGTAATTTGGGTGCATAGATCCTGCGAAATCAGTACCCACAAAACCACCTCTGGCCGTAATAACGGCCTTTATACGCCTGGGCATTGAGTCAAACAGAGCTTGGATGGCGTGTACAGGGACATCTACCCACGCAGCTTCAACACGATACCATAGTTCATCAAGAGTAGTGACTGGCGTATTGTGGGGAGCCTGTTGCTCGGCCACCATTGACCATACGTTTTTAATTGGTGAGAGATCTGGAGAATGTGCTGGCCAGGGCAGCAGTCGAACATTTTCTGTGTCCAGTAAGGTCCGTACAGGATCTGCAACATGCGGTCGTGCATGATCCAGCTGAAATGTAGGGTTTCGCAGAGATCCAATGAAGGGTAGAGCCACGGGTCGTAACATATCTGAAATCTAACGTCCACTGTTCAAAGTGCCGTCAATGCGAACAAGAGGTGACCGAGACGTGTAACCAATGGCACCTCATACAATCACGCCGGGTGATATGCCACTATGGCGATGACGAATACACGCTTCCAATGTGCGTTCACTGCGATGTCACCAAACACGGATACGACCATCATGACGCTGTAAACAGAACCTGGATTCATCGGAAAAAATGATGTTTTGCCATTCGTGCACCCAGGTTCGTCGTTGAATACACCATCGCAGGTGCTCCTGTCTGTGATGCAGCGTCAAGGGTAACCGCAGCCGTGGTCACCGAGCTGATAGTCCATGCTGCTGCAAACGTCATTGGATCTAGACCAACGCGAACAGCAATGTCGCTATACGATAAAGAGCAATCGCGATAGGCTACAATCCGACCTTTATCAAAGTCGGAAACGTGATGGTACCCATTTCTCCTCCTTACACGAGGCATCACAATAATGTTTCACCAGGCAACGCCGGTCAACTGCTGTTTGTGTATGAGAAATCGGTTGGAAACTTTCCTCATGTCTCCTGCCGGAGTGACCGTGTGGTTCTAGGCGCTACAATCTTTAGCCCAGCGGCCGCTACGGTCGCAGGTTCGAATCCTGCGTCGGGCATGGATGTATGTGATGCCCTTACGTTGGTTCGGTTTAATTAGTTCCAAGTTCTAGGCGACTGATCACCTCAGAAGTTACGTCGCATAGTGCTCAGAGCCATTTGAACCATTTTTTCCTCATGTCAGCACGTTGTAGGTGTCGCCACCGGCGCAAGCCTTGTGTGAATGCTTTGAAAATCTAATCATTTGCATATCACAGCATCTTCTTCCTGTCGGTTAAATTTCGCGTCTGTAGCACGTCATATTCGTGGTGTAGCAATTTTAATGGCCAGTAGTGTAGAATATTTTCGTGAGTTAGCGAGTGTTTTAAACTTGCAATAATTCATGCAAGTTAGACATTCTGAAATCAGCATATTTTTTATGAGTCTGTAAGCGTTTTGAAGTTGTAAGAATACTTGAAAGTTGCGCAGGTGCAACACAGAATTTTTTTATGAATCAATGTTCGCATATTGAACACAGTGAGCATAACCTGAACTTAAAATAATTTCATGAAGTTTAGCTATAGCAGAATTTTTTAATATCCAACACAAGTTGTAGGACTTACAGAAAGCTTTTGTAGTTTACTGGGAGTACATGATAGTTAATGTGGTGCACAGTTTGGTCAATATTTTCAAGACGCATTAGTCCTACCGCTTTGATAATTCATACACAAAGGTTAATCAGTAAATTATACTTACCTTAAACCAAACTGAAAGAGTGTTGAGAAAATTGTTTGAAATTTTGGCATCGTACATTTAAATCCCGCGTGCATTTAGCGGCTATATAATCTATAAAATTGTTAGCATGAAGATTGAAAGTATGTTGCCGCAAACGAAGTCTAAACATTTTAAAAACCAACTGGTACGTATAATCTATTTACTGAAAGTTTGGTCAATATAAAACAATTGTTATTAAAAATCTTAGTAGCCGCAACTTAAGGATCATATTTACTTTACACAACAGTCTATCGCCTCTTTTTCGAATTTTTTTTTCTAGTCCACAAGTTTTGTGTTGACATAACTTTCTGCCACTGCTAGTTTCCTGATGTTGTTATGCCATGTACTGTGATGTCTATTTATGTGCTGATAGCTGTCAGAAATGGCGGGTTTATGTCCACCTTTTTTAGCGGAAATTCATTACACAGCTCACTATCAAGATAGATTTTTTTTTTGCTTGTGAACACCAGAATATGGATTGGAGCAATTGACTGTTCAGTAAAAACACCATCATAGCTATAGTCTCTTATATTAACAGCGCTAGACACCTTAACAGTCAAATGCTTGACATCGCTGTTGGAATACCAGTACAAATTTAACTGACCTTTATTGTACAGAACAGGGAATCATGTCGGATTTTATTCTCAAAATGTATACGAATAAGGACGGAATTAATGTGAAACGTTCTTTACTTGATGATAAAGGATTACTTTCAGATCAAAAATGTAGCTATTGTCGATGGACCTCTATATCAAGGCACTGGATTTGTCGGTTTCCCAGTTGTCTGTGTTTGCAGCAGAATTCATGGAATCTTACCTAATTCCCAACTAACACTGTTAAAAACCTTTTTCTATCCAAAAAATTCGTTAGGTGTAGAAATTGTTAGTATTCGAAATCGATAAATCTACCGACCTGGGAAGGTTTCCATCAATTTGCTCTTTGCCTTTTTATGTTGCTTTAACATCTAATGCGGTATGTACATTACTCGGAATCAATCATAGTTCTGTACTGCTTTCAGATCTTGCACACCTACATTTTGTCTGCAGCTCGTGGTCGTGCGGTAGCGTTCTCGCTTCCCGCGCCCGGGTTTCCGGGTTCGATTCCCGGCGGGGTCAGGGATTTTCTCTGTCTCGTGATGACTGGGTGTTGTGTGATGTCCTCAGGTTAGTTAGGTTTAAGTAGTTCTAAGTTCTAGGGGACTGATGACCATAGATGTTAAGTCCCATAGTGCTCAGAGCCATTTGAACCATTTGAACACCTACATTTTCTCTTCTAGTTATTCCAGTCATTTATATAGAGAATGGGGACTGCTCGTTGCTATAAGTATGAATCATAATCAGGACAGCATTGGGAATAAATTTAGAAGAAAAAAGATTTTCTGTACTTGTGAGAGAAAGAACTAATTTTTGGTATATAAGAACTAGGAGGTACGTAACATTTAAGTTCGGCAGGAAGAGAATCGTTCGGAGCTTTCACTTGTGGTGTGACGAGTGTGCTACATTAAAGTCTGAAAGATGGATAGGTCTGTGGGATTATTTTATGCATTCGGAAATGGTGATTATTAAAACTGAACTGGGAAAAGAAGGTTTTGTACTGGGCTACGGAAAGTATGTGGCTGTGGGTACTGGGGTTGACTGACGTATACTGAACAACAGAGAATTTCTTTATTTACACATTTCTGGTATAGTATCAAGCGCAATAGTGAATCATTAGCGCTACTGGCATTACAGAAGACAAAACACCTTTTTACGTCGTGTGGCTAGTGTTCCTTATTAGTTAACATGACAACTATTTTTTTATTAATATACATATATTGATTTCTTAGGACTTTTCAGAGACGTTAGCCAGTAACATATCTAATATTAATTGACTGTAGGGAAGTGGCAATCAGCAAATCGATATGGTTATTGTGCAATTTGGAATCACAGTGTGCTTTACATCCAAAGATAATGATTAACGTAACTATGTCACAGAGTTTACAATTTCACTTCTAAATAATGTTATCTATGTTGCCACGTTATGTAAGGAAAGGAATGTATTTCAGTGTGAAACATTTAGGACAACATTGGTTAAATTTTCAATGATTTTTTTTGGTTCGACTTGTTTGTTAAAAATAATGCATGGATGTTTCATCATACACATGAAACTTTCTATTTCTTGTAAAATATTTAGCACACATCCTTTTCCGTTGGTGGGTGGAACTGACAAGCATTGTGTAATGACACTAAACTTCTTGTTTTAACTGTGAGCCAGTGAAAAGAATTTCATGCCAATGAGATTAAGATGTGGTGTAAATATTGTTTTGAAAATTCCTTCTGTCTATTCTAAAGGAAACTTTCTTTTAGCTCCTATATGTCAACTTATAAACACCTGGTCGAGTAAATTTACAGGACTGAGCTAGAGGATGATATATTTGTGATCATATTATGTTGTGTATAATGTTTTTTCTCGGACTGGATTTTTTTGAGGTGTAAGTTTAATTTGATATGCTATTTTTTCTCAGTATAGGAAATACAGGAAATATTTTCACTATTTGACAATAAATAGGAACTGTAAACGCCAAATTAGTAGACCCAACAAATGAGGTACGGCAGTAATCATGTCAAAAAAAGACTTTCTGAAAATAACGCTAAGTTTATTCAGCAAGATACATCGTTCACATAAAAAGACACCCAAAAAATCGATTCCATGCCCTTTCCTAGTTAAAACTGAAATTTTAGGTGATAAAGAAACTTAATGGAACATGATGAATCCATTTTCACCTGAACTCTGGAGCCAACCAAAAACTCATAAAGAAAGCAACCCTATTCAACCAAAAGTAAACTGGTTCAATTTGCATTCCTACAAAGTTTTATTTATGTTATTTTTAGTGTGTGCTTTCGGTGTCAGGGTTAATTGTGTGAGCTAGGGTACATGGTGTTTAGATTTACTTTTGTGAAGCCAGAGAACCCCGTTTACTGGTAATGATGGAGGGGTTTGTTTAGCGGTAAAGTTGGACACGATAATTAAGTTCCATTGAGGTGTCCATTTTGTAATCTGTCTGGGCATGAATTGTCATATACCACAGCTGAAGAATCCATTTGTTCAGAGTGCAGGCGAATTTGCCATCTCGATAGTAACTGTACGAAGTGCAAATGGTAGATGATTCGCTGGAAGAATTAATTTGTGGTTAGATTCTTGCGTGCGGGATGGTTAAACGAGAATGTGTGTGTTTTTCTAAACACTTGAATTAGGGTAGAACTACAGCACAGAAAATGGTGGAAACACGTGCTACCAGTAACACGAAAACATCTGCTGACTTAACTCAGTGAGTGCATGCGTTAAGAGAGGAAATGGAGCACGGGAGGTAGAGAAATTTCGAACTTTATCGTGAGTTAGAAGCTCGGAAAGTGATTCAGGTTCAGTCGCAAATGGACGAAAATAGCTCCGAATTCAGAATTTAACCTATTTAAGTAACGCTCTCAATCCTCAACTTATGCACTCCTCGGAGAAATTAATAGGGTCCCAGCAGCCGGCCCATGTGGACGAGCGGTTCTAGGCGCTCCGGTCTGGAACCGCAGGACCGCTACGGTCGCAGGTTCGAATCCTGCCTCGGGCATAAGTGTGTGTGTTGTCCTCAGGTTAGTTAGGTTTAAGTAGTTCTAAGTACTAGGGGACTGATGACCTCAGATGTTAAGTCCCATAGCGCTCAGAGCCATTTAAACCATTTGAGTCCCAGCAAGGGGGAATTCCGATGGAACAGATGTGGTAGGATATTACACCATCTCCTGGAACAACAGAAGCACGAAGTGTTACTAGTAAGCGTTTCGAATAGCATTTGTGGCGTGTTTCTAGCAGGCTTTTGCGTGCTGCATTTCTGGGTAACAAGCAAGCAGGCGCACGCTGTAGACGTGACAACACACAAACTACCAGAAGAGTTATTGACCAGCATTAGCCGATTAGCCGCGGAAGCAGTCAGTTTTAAGGACTTAATTAGTATGTAGGAATATAAGTAGCTTTGGTGGCACTTAGTTGAGGGTGGAATACAAGTGACTAGAGAAGTTCTCTGAGGGGACACTAAATTGTGAAAAGGTGGGGGGATTGCCCTCAATATATAAATTATTAGATTTCAGGTAGTTCAGTATAATTAGGGGTGAGTCTTCTCTGAAGGGAGGGGATATGATACCACGAATCAGTTCAGTCGGGGATCTGGGAAATTCTTGAAAATTTTGAGCAGCTGTGGCTGGAGGATAGAATATAAGGGACCAACGAACACGTCAGGTAGCAGGCAATGGCAATGCTGTTATTAAGCAAACGGTTCTGCGTGGCAGGGTAATGAGGTCGCTCACAGGCGAGGAACCATGGCAGGCACTATAATCAACTGTGAAGATGAGTGTGGAGTAATCAGGTGCAACACAGGCAGCTGAAGTGCTATGAAAAACCTGTACATTGCAGCGCCTAACTATCTGTATGTGAGGGCCGAAGTGGATTAAAGAAAGCTGATTTTATAATACTTAACTAGCACCTCACTCGCCCCCTCCAGAGGGACTACTTCATACTTGTAGCAAAAGGAGTAACTGTAAGGGAGCGCAGAGTCTCAAGGCAGTCAAATGGGGCGCAGTTCTGTCCACGTCTGGAACGACAGTTGCTTAAGTAGCAGGCCAACCAGGACAAACTTCTGGTGTAGGATATTGGCGGACAATGCTGTTACGATAAACAGCAGGAGGTCACACCACATTTGAAAAATTGAATTGCTACCAACTAGTCACGTAATGGTCCCAGAGAGGGCTGTGAATATTTTTCTCTGATGGATGTTAACAGAAAATACGCTTGTTATAGTCTTCTTCCATCAAATCACGTGTGTTGTCAGCCGACCATGTTAGACTCACATGCCGAAACTCTAAGAAGAAGAAGAAGAAAAAGAAGAGTCGCTTCTCAGTCTTTTGTGTGTTTATTAGTACGTTAAGGACCTGCAACTAAGTGAGCCCTGTTGACCAAGAGTAGTGGAGTCTGAGACTACTGACCGAGAACATGATGATGCGATTGGTTGTCATCCCCTCCCATACCATCCCATCCCCTCCCCAACACTCGTGCCCCTTTGATTTTATCCATACCGGATGAGAGGTCGTGGTTGTGAATGTCAGTGTTAAAAAATATATCGGCTCAACCACTTGTTTATAGTGTAAAACACTAAGATTGACGCGTTTTGGAAGTCAAGCTTCCATCATCAGAATAATAAAAAGTAAAAGAACCTGTTAAAACTCGCTAAAATGGAACATGCACCAGGCACAATAAAATTTATAATAAAATTCAAACATCGTGGCTACATCCCTTGTTGTAGCCGTGTCTTCCAAGGTGCATCTCCACATAGTCGTCAAAATATAAAAAAACTATAAAATGGTGTCGCCTATGGTATTCAACATTTAACCGCATGGCTCTCTCCTCTATCGTCGTAAACCGCCGTGCGACTTCGTTGATACCACACACCAAGTAGCCAAACACGACACTGAAACGCGAGTGAGCTCACGCGCAAGTAAACAAGGAAGTCACAGAGATGTCTATACAAATAGATAGCGTATACATGTTCCAAGAACCTCATGAAATGATGGTATCCTGCCAATTGCTAAAAATGTAGTTACAAAAAGAAACTAGTGAAATGCTTGAAAAAGATATTTGTATCACCAGTTAGCTGTTAATTCAGTGTGTTCTGATTATCCACGTGGTGTATCGTAATTTCCAGTTGTTCTAGTAGATCCAGCTTTTTGCCTTTGTCCTGTCTCTGTAAAATAACGTGAGCCTGATCTATTCCCAACATGGAGTGTCCCGTTTCCCAAATATGCGTGGCTACAGCTGACTTTTCGAAATTATTAAGCCGGAAAGCATCGCTATGTTGTATAGACATCTATGGTTGAGCCGATATATTTTTTAACATTGACTGCTGCCCCCCCCCCCCCTCTCCCCAAGGATGACCTTGAATATAAGCACAATTGTATCAACTGTTAACTGAGACTGCTGATGTCAGCTATTTTCTGTCTCATATAAGGCCACTGCTACACTACTGATATACCCATATCTGTCATTGAATCTCAGTTCGACCTGTTTATCTGCCGATTTAGAGCCAATTTTGCTGTTGTGTGTTCTATGTCTTATGTTACATAATCCCAAATCACAGACCTATAGTCACATATTATTCTGCTACACTGTACACACACAATAAGTACACTTAAATTATTTGCTATTCTTCCGTCATTGTATTTTTAATGTCCAGTCATGTTCATTTTGCACGTGGAAAACATTCATGAGACAACGACTCTCTGACCTTGACAAACCTCTTGCTAGTCACAAAATTCATTAGGTGATGAAGTTAATGGAATTTAGAAGTGACAGATCTGCCGAACAGGATTCGTTTCGCAATAAAGATGCTTAGATTTTCACATTTAATAAACATATTTTTTTCTATCTCTTATTCCTGAAATCTTGCATTATGAGCTGGTGATAGTGGGGATTGCTGGAAGTTATGAGCAATGAATCACGATGAGGAAAGTGTTGGAATGAATGTAGGCTGAAAAAGGATGTGCAGTATCTATGCTGGCAATAACAGATATCTAGCGTAATGTACCCGGACATCGTACGATGAACGCAATAGTTGTAGAGGAATTTGTTACTTTACTAGAATTACAACTTTCCCACAAATATTCCAAGTTCAGTAATCATCTACATGTACTAGAATACAGTTTAGTAATGGGAAACTGTCCTGCTCTTACACTAGCTAATATTTTACTATACCATACTAAGAACTGATTTCCGTACGACCATCCCAAACGGATGAAAAAATTTTTTACTTCTATAAAGATGTAGATAACACACTAATATCACAAGACAGATGAGATTAGTAAAGAGCTATATTCAACTGAATGGAAAAAGTAACACAAAACATAAACAATATGGAAGGGATTCATTGTTACTCACCACATGAGGAGGTGTTGAGTTACAGAGAGGTTTCATCAGAAAAACTGCTGAAATACTGAGCTTTGGGACAAAATTCATCTTGTTACTTCATTATTTGATTTTACTCATAAACATATTAATAGGTGAGCATGAACATCATAATAAACTATTTAGATCTAACTTAAATAGCAAAAAATAGCAGAAAACGATTGCTATAACCCCACTTTAACGACTAAACTTATATTAAAAAGCTACACGCAAGTAGAAATAAAATAAAGACAGCATTACGCGAACAAGGAAACATGATAACAAAAAAGCTCAGATTAAATTTGAGTTGCTAAAATTGTGTATGGGAGGAACGGGATATGGATTTCCACCCTGCCAGATCATTTAGGTTTGCTAGGATTATCTTGACGACTGCCGACGCTACTCCTTCAAGTGGCAGTCTCTAACAGGTTTAATGCGAGGTCTGTACTGTTCCCGATAACTATCCAATAGTTCCTCTTATTTTTCCTTCTTTACTATCTTATTTATTTACATTTATTTAGTTATTTTACCTACTATGTTTAAATCCTTCAGGCTCTGCCAGAGGTGTAAGCAAGACTACATAAAGATATTCATAATAGTAAACTTTGCAATGTGCTTGGTAGGTGGTTCTTATGCAACATTAATAATACTTGTAGTAATTAATAAACATGTTACGGTGAGGCCATTTTTATTAATATTGTTAAATGAACATAAGAACTTTGCTATCAGACAACCAATACTTACCTACACATCATACTCAACAAATTATAAGTGATTCGAGTTCTCAGTTTCCACAATTTGCGATGTGCAGAGATGCGGCAACTGTGCTGGATGGTCAACTTTTTGCTCTGTTATAACTCTTGTATCTTTGTATCGATTTCAGACGTCGGAAAATAATGGCTATGGAGGTTTTTTAAGCATGCCTATGTTTACTGTAATATTCTCCTATTGGTTTGTGAAAACATGAGCTAAGGGAAACTCATCTGTCGTGGAAGTGTTGATGGCTGAGTTTACTCTAGTTCTATGTCGAGAATCTTAGATTAATTCTCTATGTAATGCAAGCATCTTACCTACTCTAACTGCAAAACTTATTCTTTAATCACAGGTAACAATGGTATCCTGGAATGCTAACCGATGTTGACATGCCGAAGAGAGGAGACCTCTTAAGATCTTCAGCACCATACCACGCCATCTGCAGGGTTTTCGGGCTGACGCCGTTCGCTGTGGACACTGAGAGGTGTGAGCTACGGAGGACACCTGCTGGTACGCTGTACGCGGCTGTTGTTCTCGTCATGAGCCTAGCAATAATAGCGCCTGTGGAAAACCGGCTGCAAGCTGTGAACGCGAGAGAAAAGGATTCCATCACCTTTGTGTCCCGACGTGCTACGCTACCACCGTGATGACTGTCGTCGCAGATCTTTTTCTGAACACCCGCAAGTACCAGAGGATCCTCACTCTGCTGTCTTATCGGGACAGCGGCGTCTTGGAGTCTGATCGCTCCTCCAGTGGGGCAGTAAAGATCTCCTGCGTTGCAGTTTACGTCATGTCTCTTGCTCTGATTATAGCTCTAGTTACGCTGGATCGTCCGAGCAGCTGCACTGTCTGGACATTTTTCCCCGTATTGTTCACAAATAGTATTGTACCAACAGCTGTTTTCAGGTGCGTGGGACTAGTTCTTCTAATGAAGGACGACTTAGTCAACTCAACCAGTGTCTGGGAGCTTCGGAGCAAATAAGATGCCAGCGCCGACCACTTGCAGACCGTTACCGGAAACTGAGAACAGTCCACTCCGCACTGTGCCACCAGTCTCAGGAGGTTCTTTCGGCTCGTGAGACATTATTGGTTCCATTCATCGTGACACCACTGTGCACTGTTTCTTGGCACGTTGTTGCGATAATTTTATCACTGCGGCATGGACGGCCAAAGGTGGTATATATTTTGGTTCTGTTGTGGCAGTCGTCGCAGATGTTAATGGTGATAGCGACCTCATACGCGCTGTCCAGAGATGCTGCGCAGACAGCTCCTGCCCTATGCCGACTACTCCTGGGTTCGACTCCCTGCAGCTCAGAAACTGTAGAGCCGCGCCATTTCTGCCACCAGGTCCGCAGCCAGAGTCCCACTCATCAACATTACGGTATCGTTACTTTGGATATGAGGATGTTGGTAGCCTCCTTGTCTTTCATTACAACTTATACCGTGGTTTTGTTAACTTTCTGGGAAGCGTGCTATAATTATTACAGCAGTGTTGATGAATATGGACTGTTCTGCACTAAGCTCGATAACTGTGTTGCTATGATTACGAGCTTGTAGAATTCATGCCAATTAAATTAACTTTTACCTTAACCATAGATAGCCATTAAAACTCTGTATTACTGTAAACGATGAGACCTCCCTGCTTCAAAAGTTGTTCCTTGCGTATTATTGCAGAACACAGCCAAGGGATACGAGGATGGACGCATTTAAGTCTGTTGCGCAGTATATCCTCCCAACCGTGGAAGCTGAAGGAGACAAAACTGCAGAATTTTCTTCATTACGTTCAACTTTCACGCAAGGGATAGTTATTAATAGCAAGAGGAATGATTTAATTAGATCAAGATACAAATTGCACGAAATTGTAATTCTTGAGGCATGAAGAGTCATTGCATTTAAGTGAAAGAGAAAAAAGTTCAGGAGCAGCAACTGGAATGTTTTTAGTGGGCACAGAATGTTGCAAGAGCGGCTATGTTCCTCTGAAGAAGGCGAAAGTTTGACAAAGGGGTTGCAACGCGACACAGAGCTACAGGAACCAACAACACGACGCGGCAACACAAGAGTGCCACAAACACTACTTGACGTAGGCGAATGTAAACGGTGTTTCGTCGCTGTCTTCTATCGCACGTAAATTATTAGTTACTGCAGCTCGAAAAAGCTACCGCTACAAAAATTATACTATTGTTAATCTCGGACATAAAGATGACTACTACTCGCTTTGTTGCATAGAGAAATGGGACCATCATAGTCTTAAACACCACGACGGCCTGCAGAAACCATCGTAAAACATAGTCAAGCAACAGTGAAACGGCGTCCATATCGAGACCTTAATCACAGTTAGTACTTCCCTTGACACAACCCAATATGTCTCACGTAACCGAATGAACCATTCTAGTTTTGTATCATGTGGACGTACAAATTTTCTCGTAGATGTCCAACCTTTTTAAACAACTCTCGCACCAACACAGTGACTGTAATAGAGCTACACTCACTTAAACATAGGGCAAAATAAGAGCGGGAAACAGCACAGAAAATGAATGCCGAAATGTGCACTGCCTTGGCAGGAGTGACCTTGAACTTGCTACACTCATCATGCACACAGTCAGAATGAGCAGCTGGGCGCTAAGATGATAACCTCACTACACATTTCATTCACTTTCATCCTCAGGGCGTATCGACCAAACGAGGCATTTTTCACATCATATACTAATCTCACAGACCAAGACACAACCACTGCAAATCAAAACTCACTTTCCATCCTACTAGGACTGCGCCATCTCTTCATGCAGACAACTGTGGAATTACACAGCTATAATTGAAACTTTTGAAAAATATAAGATCCAGAACATGTCAGATCGTGCATACACATGTCTTGCATATGGATTGGATTCTATCAAAGAAGAATTTCACTCATTCAAGGAAAATACCATTAAATAAAACATCAGTTAAAGGCTAAACGTAACTTGCTTAGATCCTCTTATATATCAGTCACAGCATGTACTGGAGCTGCTCACTAATAGAAAATATCCACTCATAAAGAAGTGTCACAGTTTCAGCCTCAAAACAAACAAAAGTTGTTACCCTGCATCATCTCATTATAGCATAAATTACTCATAACTATACCACTATATCAAAATATTCATGAAAATCATATATTATAAGTTGTCATTCATGAAATCAGGCCTGACACTCAAAGAAGAAACTGCACAATGTATGTAGAAAATCACCTAATTAGTGTATAAACGAAATGATAGAAAATATATGTATATGTGTATTACATATGGTAACTACATCTCTAATGAAATCGTGATCTGTTTGAGTGCTGCACACTACCTCACCCGTCTCATAGTTAACATGATTGTACACTCTTACAAAAATAGTACTCCTCAAGAATACTAAATTCCTCATTTCATGTTGCGCTATAATAACAATAGTCACATTGTGCAACAGACGAGTCTAATAACGCCAGGAATACCACATGATAATTCATCCTAATACTAACCAGACCTGACATTGTTCAATGTTGTTGATAGTGCGAGATCCAAAATGGGAAGGTCATTGACACGTGACTAATGTCTCACTCATGCAAAAAATTCTATGAAGCTTGAAAATATACTCAAAAGAGAACACATGGAAACTGCTAGGTCACTCAAAGAAACTTAACTGGCACAATAGCAGGAACACTAGATATATTACACTAGAAAATACGATAATTCCACACTACCACACACTGAGGTCTGCAATTTACCTTGCGCAAGTTCTATCTATTCTAACACTAGTGTTTTAACTTTCCACTGATATTGAGGTCATCGGAGATGGTTATCTAGTAGCAGAAACAGATATACGTTAGCCGGCAGGCACAAAATTTCTTGTTTGAAGTTTTGCTCCTTGTTGGGGCAGCATTCACAAAACGACGGTAGGTGGGGAGTCGCTTCTCCTCAGCAAACTTTGGACTGCCGGCTCCTAATTTATTAATAATCCACTTTCAACAAGGCCAATGACATTTCAGTGTCAATAAACTTCACCAACAGCCGTATACTTTAAGATATTTTATTTTAGTCTGAAAGCAACTAGTCTTGGCAAATCATTTTGGAATCTTCAGGACCCACACGCTTTTATCCAAATAAACGAACTTATCGTGTAGCGCCATAAAATACTGGGTATCGTGAATTCCAATCGTTATGCAAATGCTTCATACCAAAACGTTATATGTACATGTTGTATATTTACTGAAAATAATCTTACCTCAGATTCATCTCTCAACCCTCGTTTGACATGTGCCTTGTGGTCGCCAGGTGCTCCCAACACACTATGATCCCAGTCACTAATACTGGATTACCGATTACAGGGCTATCCGCTTACAGCAAATAGCCAGTTGGGCTACAACAGTAACAACTTCATCAGCCGTTTCTGTTCCCTCAAACATTATTTTCTCTGTTGACTTTTTGTATTTCTACTCCCTCATGATTTACCATAACTATTGTATGACTAGCTACTTGCTCCTTGACCTGACCTGCAAGAGTCTGTCTTCTGTCTTGGAGTAGTTTCTCGCCTATCATGTAACTCAAATTTTTCCCTTCTTCCATTGATTCTATCTTCCTGGTCTTTCACTTCTTATCTACTGGTCTATGACAGTTATAATTGCCTAAGATTGTCGTCCTCAAGTGCTATTAATCTGTTTGGTTGTAACACTTCCTTGTAGTCCTATGCGGTCTGTTTGAACATGGGAATGTCATCCCCTGTGGAATGCAGGAATTTGGCAATCAAAGTTCTAATGAGGGATAACCTGGAGACTGAAGTAACATAAAGTGCATTGAGCTGAATCCAACCCATCTTCCCACAACAACATAGCATCAGTTTCACTGCAAGTGCGCACTAAAGCGCAGCGTAATAATTCAGCAAGGTGTTAATATTAAACACAAGCAGTAGACAATTAGTATTAGAAATCTGAAACAATTCAGATTTATGGCTTTAAGTTTACAAAGTCCAGTATACACTTTCTCCAAGCAAATCAATCCAGTAAAGTCATCAGATCCATGGATTGCATAGTATTTAGTATTCTTAAGAAATATGAAAATGATTATAAACTCCACTCTGTCAAAATTACAGTTAACATAATCGTGATGGGAGGGTGCTGGGAAGGCGAGAGGATTGAACGATGGGGACTGGTCCATTATTGTAGCTACGACTTGTCATCACTGCAAAGTACAACGATAAAATTGGCAATAAAAGTTACTCATAGTATTCCATTCTAATTAAACTGCCTATTACAACAGGCCACAGAAACCCAGTAATAAGTTTCATTACAGATACTAAAACCACCAACCGGGAAAAACATATCTACAGTCAATAATCGTCGACAGTTTTAGACTAAGATTCCGTACAATTATAAACATTTAATCCACAGTAATAGTTCATATAATTAGCAGAAGAAAAGATTTTGCACGCAGAACTTCAATATAGGTGTCCGCACAGCAAACCCCAACATTAAATGCAGTGTGCAGTTCCAAAAATTATTGATCAGAAATGCTTTTTTAATGTATAAGTAAGTTAGTACTGATTCCGCAAGATCGAAATATCACACTCCTAATAACATTCAGAAGCATCTTAAATGCCACCGAGCTGACGAAGGCTTTCTCTACGGGAACTAGTGACGTAGCAACTCACAGATGACCACTCAATAGAACTACAAGTTCCTTTTGCAGGGAATCAAACGAACAATTAAACACAAATAGAAACCACAAAAATATCCCAGTACATACTTACCACTTCAGTATCATCCACAAACTTGGTTTCATGAAATCAACCCAACGTGTTAATATGTCAGCCCTGATAAATAGTAATTTATCTGCTGATATACGTATGGTACGACAAAAGAACGGAAAGACAGAAGTTTAGCAATAAGCGGCGTAATTGCACTTCGCCAAATGTGAATGTAACATTCCACTTAGAGTTTACTCAACAAACTCGACTAACAAAAAAATGGTTCAAACGGCTCTGAGAACTATGGGACTTAACATCTGAGGTCATCAATCTCCTAGAATATAGAACTACTTAAACCCAACCAACCTAAGGACATCACACACATCAATGCCCGAGGCAAGATTCGAACCTGCGACCCGTGACCGCTCGGCCACACCGGCCGGCCTCGACTAACAGCGGAGAACAGAAGTGCATATGCATGTTTATCAGTTAATGTGCTAGTATTTAATGAGCAATAGAGAAAAAGTCATAAACATCAGAAGTTGTGTAAGGATAAAATTTAAAAACCACGAATTTAACAGTTATTCAATGTTGGTTGAAAAAAAATAGTTCCAATTTGGTCACCATGTGCAGATCTGACACTGTGAATGCGAGAATGACATGCAGAAATGATTACATATATGATGGCCTAGTGAATCCGGAAATTCTTCACTATTGCTAAATGAAAGGACGGTCATATTTTTGTTTTGCTTTACTTTAGGGCGCAAAAACAACTAAGGGGATACGCGCCCATGTCATAACCTGAGAACACAAATACGAAAAAGAAGTTAAAAACGACTACACGTGAAGCCCAATCGATTGGAGGAAACAGCGTAAAGAAGAAGGACTTGCTCTTGGAGAAAGGTCCATAAAATACGCAGTAGAGGCAATGGACGGTCCGAACTAAAGACTAAAATAATGTGCTTCGCCATAATGCTACGACGGATAGAAAGTAATACGCAGGCGGCAGCTCGTGCGTCGCTCGGTTGAACGGCAGGTAATTCAGACGCCATACAGACATCAGAACGTAAGTGGTTACATCTACATCTACATTTATACTCCGCAAACCACCCAACGGTGTGTGGCGGAGGGCACTTTACGTGCCACTGTCATTACTTCCCTTTCCTGTTCCAGTCGCGTATGGTTCGCGGGAAGAACGACTGTCTGAAAGCCTCAGTGCGCGCTCTAATCTCTCTAATTATACATTCGTGATCTCTTCGGGAGGTGTAAGTAGGGGGAAGCAATATATTCGATACCTCATCCAGAAATGCACCCTCTCGAAACCTGGCGAGCAAGCTACACCGCGATGCAGAGCGCCTCTCTTGCAGAGTCTGCCACTTGAGTTTGCTAAACATCTCCGTAACGCTATCACGGTTACCAAATAGCCCTGTGACGAAACGCGCCGCTCTTCTTTGGATCTTCGCTATCTCCTCCGTCAACCCGACCTGGTACGTATCCCACACTGTTGAGCAATACTCAAGTATAGGTCGAACGAGTGTTTTGTAAGCCACCTCCTTTGTTGATGGACTACATTTTCTAAGGTCTCTCCCAATGAATCTCAACCTGGTACCCGCCTCACCAACAATTAATTTTATATGATCATTCCACTTCAAATCGTTCCGCACATATACTCCCAGATGCACTGCAACCAGTGTTTGTTCCGCTATCATATAATCATACAATAAAGGATCCTTCTTACTGTGTATTCGCAATACATTACATTTGTGTATGTTAAGGGTCAGTTGCCACTCCCTGCACCAAATGCCTATCCGCTGCAGATCTTCCTGCATTTCGGTACAATTTTCTAATGCTGCAACTTCTCTGTATACTACAGCATAATCCGCGAAAAGTCGCATGGAACTTCCGACACTATCTACTAGGTCATTTATATATATTGTGAAAAGCAATGGTCCCATAACATTCCCCTGTGGCACGCCAGAGATTACTTTAGCGTCTGTAGACGTCTCTCCATTGATAACAACATGCTGTGTTCTGTTTGCTAAAAACTCTTCAATCCAGCCACACAGCTGGTCTGATATTCCGTAGGCTCTTACTTTGTTTATCAGGCGACAGTGCGGAACTGTATCGAACGCCTTCCGGAAGACAAGGAAAATAGCATCTACCTGGGAGCCTGTATCTAATATTTTCTGGGTCTCATGAACAAATAAAGCGAGTTGGGTCTCACACGATCGCTGTTTCCGGAATCCATGTTGATTCCCGCAGAGTAGATTCTGGGTTTCCAAAAACGACATGATACTCGAGCAAAAAACATATTCTAAAATTCTACAACAGATCGACGTCAGAGATATAGGTCTATAGTTTTGCGCATCTGCTCGACAACCCTTCTTGAAGACTGGGACTACCTGTGTTCTTTTCCAATCATTTGCAACCTTCCGTTCCTCTAGAGACTCGCGGTACACGGCTGTCAGAAGGGGGGCAAGTTCTTTCGCGTACTCTGTGTAGAAAAAAGGGGGCATTCGGTCAGGAAGTGGCGAACTGTCAAAGGCTGATGACAACGAGCACAGAGTGGTGGGGGATCACCACCTGACAAATGGCGATTGGTAACACGACAATGTTCAATACGGAATCTGGCTAAAATGGTCTCCTCACGGCGAGAGGGCCGAGAGGACGACGGCCAAGCCCGTTGGGATATTTTTTATTCCCCGGAGCTTGCTACCATGGTGATGCCAAAGTGACACTAACTGCTGACACGGATACCATCGGAAGGAATGGAAGAACTAGCGGCGCGGGGTAGTGGGACTGCAGGCTTGGCAGCAGCGTCAGCGGCCTCATTTCATGTCAGACCGACGTACCAGGAACCCACATAAACGTCACGGTGGTTCCCTCAAGAGTGAGCAAATGGAAGCTTTCTTCGACCCGTTGCACTAAAGGGTGGACTGTGGACAGCACGCAGAAGCTCTGAAGGGTACAAGGAGTCAGAGCAGATGACACAACTGAAAAGTCTGTGTCGCCTCGTGTACTGTGTGGCCTGAAGAGTGCTGCTGTAAATAGTGAGTAGTGTTCCGAAAATCGTCGGTGCCAATGAAAAAGGCACACCCGGCACCATGGTCGACACGAGAGCCATCAGTGTATACAACTGTACTATCTGTAAGTTCTATGTAAGTGTTGAGAAACTTACAGCGATAAATCGAATCAGGAATAGTTTCCTTATGAAGTGAATTAAGTCCAAGGTGAACACGGGCTGCCGAACGAAGGTAATGTGGTGAAGGGTTCACACCAATCGGTAAAGTGGCAAGTAGCGTGATGTTGAGCTGCTGGAGCAGTAGCCAAGAGCGAACTCCAGGAGGTACAGAGAGGAGCGCATGCTGCATACTGGCAGTCAAAGGAGTCATCGAAGGAGGATCCGTAGGATGGGTGGCCACGCACGGCACACAAACCGCATGCGTATCTACAGAGGAGAAGCTACGGCGGTAGGACAACTGCAGTTTAGCACCTTCTGCACAAAGACTCAACCAGGCTAGTGTAAAAGGCCAAACGGATTCCACGATTGTGGATTGTAATTAGACGGTATAAGACGTGCAGATGCATAGACGAAGTACGTTTAGTCTAGTTTCTAATGAACAATGGATCGATACAGATGGAGGTTGGTGGTCCCATACGCTCCTTAGGACATGTACGACACTCTGGGATCGGGTGCAGTGGGCGGCCGGATAAGATACATGAGTGGACCAAGAACGTTTTCTATCACGAATGAGTGACAGGAATTTCGTAATTTCATCGAACGTAAGAGCATTTGGTTCAAGATGAAAAGACGCTGAAAGAAACCCATTGCGCCGCCAGAAATTCATACAAACTGTTTGTCAGTAGAAAAGCGAAAACCGTAGTGGATACTCCACGATTATCGCTAAAGACGACGCTCAAAGCGACTGGTCCGTGGAGAAATGCAACAGATAGCAAAATGGTCGACGGAAAGGGAGAAAGAGATCTCCAGTGGGAGACAGTTCAAAACAGGTGTAATGGCTACAGCAAAGGGGACGACGCTCAGGACAGAGCCTTGAAGCACCCAATTTTCCTGCATGAAGGTGTCCAAAAAGGCAGAATCCACCCGGACCTTGAAAACTCCGTCTTTTAAAAATTCCTGACAGAGACAGGACAGGCAACGTCGGAAACCCTAAGCGTATAGAGTATGGAGGATACCTGTCGTCCAACAGGTCTCGTAGGCTTTCTCCAAATCAAAAAACACAGCCACAGTCTGTTGTTTCAGTAGAAAACCGTTACTGAAATAGACTGACAGAGTGACGAGATTGTCGAATGCAGAACGACTCACTCGGAATCCACACTGGTTAATAAATTGTGAGATACGAGAAACCATACCAGCTGGGCGTGTATCATACGTTCCATTACCTTGCAAACACACCTGGTGAGAGAAATGGGGCGGTAAGTAGGAGGAAGGTGTTTGTCCTTACAGGAATTACGTATGGGTATGACAGTGGCTTCACGCCAGTGTCTGGGAAACGTGCCATCTGCTCAGATGCGATTTTATGTGTGAAGGAGAAACTGCTTGCCCGCAAGAGAAAGGTGCTGCAACGTCTGAATGTGAACATCGTCCAGCCCTGAGGCAGAAGACTGTGATGAAGTGAGAGCATGGTTTCGCTTCTTCGTAGTAAAGGCAGCATTGTAGTGATCATGATCCTGAGAGGAAATGGGTGTCACCCGAGCCTCCTTCACTCGTTTCCGATGGAGAAAGGCAGGGCGGTAGTGGGCAGAGCTCGAAATCTCCGAAAAATAGCGGCGTAGGGTGTTACAAATAGGAATGGGGTCCACAATGACATCCGTTACGGTCAGGCCGGAAATTGGGGAATGGGCCTCGGTCCCAGAGAGCCGCCGGAGGTTGGCCCACACGACTGAGGAGGGAGTGGAACTGCCAAAAGATGTAGTAAATGAAATACAGCCTGCTTTTTTGCTGTCCCGAAGAATAGAATGACACTGCGCACGTAACTGCTTATAATGGATGCAGTTCGCCATTGTAGGATGAGGGTTAGAAAAGCAGAGCACGTCTCTGCGCGCAAATGGCGTCGTGAACGCCTCAGTCCACCAAGCGATCAGCACACGGTGAGGTAAAGATAAAGTGCAAGGAGTAGAGCATTCTGTGGCGGTAAGGATAACGTTTGTAAGGTATTGCACCTGATCGTGACAACTGGGGAAATATTGTTCGGCGAAGATCACCAGGGAGGAGTAAGGCCTCCATTTAGCCTTAGAAAGCTGCCAATTGGGTTTACACTTTGGTGGGGTAGGAGGAGTAAAAGGATAACATACGGGAAATGATCGCTCGAGTACATGTCAGAGAGATCAGACCACTCGAGACGACACGCAAGCTGGCAGTGCAGAACGAGAGGTTCAAGTGGGAATAAGTGTACGTGGAGTCTGATGGGAGCGCGGGTGCTTTAGTTTTAAGGCAGATGAGGTTGAGTTAACTGAGAAGGTCAGCCAAGAGAACTCCTCTCGGACAGGTTCTGGAAGAGCCCCACAGGAGCTGGTGTGCAATAAAGTCACCGAGCAGAAGAAGGTGTGAGGGAACTGACCAGTAAGCTGGAGAAAGTCTTTCCCGGTGACACCTGATGCCGGTATTACCTCGGCGTATCACAAAACGCCCAAAGGACTAAGTGGAAGGACTGGACCTTAGGGTGGGGGAGCATTCACCATTCAATCAATAGAAACAAGAATTATCATAAAATTCGAGTGGGAGAACATTTGTACATGAAACTCCTCAGTTGGCTTTAAATACAAAAGAAAGTATAACAACTTTTTATAAAATATAGAATAAACTGAACACCTAAAGGGCTACCGTAAGTTCACTTACAGGCAGTTTTAAACCCTTGCCCAAATACACTCCTGGAAATGGAAAAAAGAACACATTGACACCGGTGTGTCAGACCCGCCATACTTGCTCCGGACACTGCGAGAGGGCTGTACACGCACGGCACAGCGGACACACCAGGAACCGCGGTGTTGCCCGTCGAACGGCGCTAGCTGCGCAGCATTTGTGCACCGCCGCCGTCAGTGTCAGCCAGTTTGCCGTGGCATACGGAGCTCCATCGCAGTCTTTAACACTGCTAGCATGCCGCGACAGCGTGGACGTGAACCGTATGTGCAGTTGACGGACTTTGAGCGAGGGCGTATAGTGGGCATGCGGGAGGCCGGGTGGACGTACCGCCGAATTGCTCAACACGTGGGGCGTGAGGTCTCCACAGTACATCGATGTTGTCGCCAGTGGTCGACGGAAGGTGCACGTGCCCGTCGACCTGGGACCGGACCGCAGCGACGCACGGATGCACGCCAAGACCGTAGGATCCTACGCAGTGCCGTAGGGGACCGCACCGCCACTTCCCAGCAAATTAGGGACACTGTTGCTCCTGGGGTATCGGCGAGGACCATTCGCAACCGTCTCCATGAAGCTGGGCTACGGTCCCGCACACCGTTAGGCCGTCTTCCGCTCACGCCCCAACATCGTGCAGCCCGCCTCCAGTGGTGTCGCGACAGGCGTGAATGGAGGGACGAATGGAGACGTGTCGTCTTCAGCGATGAGAGTCGCTTCTGCCTTGGTGCCAATGATGGTCGTATGCGTGTTTGGCGCCGTGCAGGTGAGCGCCACAATCAGGACTGCATACGACCGAGGCACACAGGGCCAACACCCGGCATCATGGTGTGGGGAGCGATCTCCTACACTGGCTGTACACCACTGGTGATCGTCGAGGGGACACTTAATAGTGCACGGTACATCCAAACCGTCATCGAACCCATCGTTCTACCATTCCTAGACCGGCAAGGGAACTTGCTGTTCCAACAGGACAATGCACGTCCGCATGTATCCCGTGCCACCCAATGTGCTCTAGAAGGTGTAAGTCAACTACCCTGGCCAGCAAGATCTCCGGATCTGTCCCCCATTGAGCATGTTTGGGACTGGATGAAGCGTCGTCTCACGCGATCTGCACGTCCAGCACGAACGCTGGTCCAACTGAGGCGCCAGGTGGAAATGGCATGGCAAGCCGTTCCACAGGACTACATCCAGCATCTCTACGATCGTCTCCATGGGAGAATAGCAGCCTGCATTGCTGCGAAAGGTGGATACACACTGTACTAGTGCCGACATTGTGCATGCTCTGTTGCCTGTGTCTATGTGCCTGTGGTTCTGTCAGTGTGATCATGTGATGTATCTGACCCCAGGAATGTGTCAATAAAGTTTCCCCTTCCTGGGACAATGAATTCACGGTGTTCTTATTTCAATTTCCAGGAGTGTATATTCGTTTTAAAAAGAATTGGTTACTATATTTTGTATTAACAAACTAGTGAAGAAATAACATTTATAATAATAAACTCCCAGTGAGAGAACATTTATACATAAAGCCTATCAGTTGGCTTTAGATACCAATGAATGTACAACTTTTCAAATGTCAAATGAGGAAGGTAACACCATTTTTATAGAAAATAGAAAACACTGCACGCCGAAAGGGCTATCGTAAAGTCACATACATACAGTTTCAAAACCTCCCCCAAGTATATTTGTTTAAAAGAAACAGTAACCTTACAACTAGACAGGTAATAATATCATCAGACACTTCTCTTACAAATAGTTCGCAAATCCTGCCTCGGGCATGGATGTGTGTGATGTCCTTAGGTTAGTTAGGTGTAACTAGTTCTAAGAGTCCCATAGTGCTCAGAGCCATTTGAACCAAATAGTTCGCAGCTCACGGCATCGACCAAGTGCGGATATGAATGTCCGTCGGAGCGGTTAACGCGGGCCACGCCTGGTTTTGCCGCTCGGGCCCGATTTATCGGCCCGACGGAGGGCGCGAAGCACAGCGGGTGCGTCCGACTTCACTTTCCGCGTGCCCCGCCCCCCCCCCCCCCAAACGGTTAACTCAGACGAATCTCATTGGGTGCACCTGGGTCTTAACGGAACGTTCAATTCCGTCAGATGCAAGAACAAGCGAGAACCCGGAGGTTTAGCCCAGACCCACCACCTAGGCCCAGATGTAGAACAAATCTGTTATAGTCCTAGGAACTGCCTGTGCTGAAGCAGCAACAACACGCTACAACCAAATGTCTGAAACAGTGCTATGTTAATAAAACCAAAATCAATCACTTAAAACAACTTTAAATGAAAAGACACGGTAGCACTATCGGAAGAATTAAAACAAATTGCGACTGCTAAATATAGCTTACAAGCAACAATTAAGAAAGACTCAGGATTGAGATATTTTAAGTAACCAGTTGGAAATTTGTGAAGATACGAGGGTCACTCCAAAATAAATGCACACTACTTTTCTAAAAATACAGTTTTCATTTTGCATGTGTGAAAGTTTTACAGTGTGTAGATACATCCTTCCTGCTTGTTTTCAAACTTAGTTCAACCTGTTCCCGTGAGTGGTGCCGTCACAGCATGTCTTCTAGATGGCTGCTACACTTGATGTTCGTCAGAAGCAACATACTGTCATAGAATTCTTGTGCTGTGAAAACGAGACAGTGGGAAACATCCACAAGAGGTTGAAAAAGGTGTATGGAGATGCTGCTGTCGATCGCAGTACAGTCAGTCGTTGGGCAAACAGGTTATATAGAGATGGGGCCCCTCCACGCCCGCACCAACGTGGTGACCAAACCAAAAGTTCTACTGCCACCTCCGTAAACATGTTAGTTATCTAGTAGGTGGATCACAGGATGCTGGGCTGTGATGTTGTCCGTGCGTCTGGGTAAGGCTACGCATTAACACGGTCCATCAGGTGATAGATAGTGGACGAAACGCGAGTGAGGGTAGCGATTGGAAGAGCAGAGGGAAAAAAGTGCCATGGCTCGTGCCGTGGGAAAAAAACCTCTGCGACAGTGGGATGGGTAGTAAGAGCAGTAGTGGCTTACTAGCTGCGATAGTTCATGCAAGGTTGGATTTGTTAGTATAGGTATCATGCATCATTACCGTGACAGGCGATGGCGATGTGTCCCAGTTGCTGCGGCTGCTACTTTCCTGGAACAATCAAGATCGTTATACAGTAGTGGGACATCGGCCATAGATCATCTCACTGTGTGGGGGATGTGTGGAGCTTGTTTGCATGCAGTGTACGGTACGGTTTCCCTGTGTGGTGCCAGTTATTCGGCAGTGTATTTCAGCTGGATATCCAGTAAATGCGTCTGATTAACAGGGGCTCGCCTGTGCCGTTATGTTTGCGTAAGCTTGGCCATAGATGTTATGTCCTTGCAAGTATGTCTTTTGGTCTTTTATGTTTCCATCTATGGTTGTGGTCGTAGTTCCCCAGATTCAGAATAAACGGGTTCTGCGAATGTCTGGAGTTTCTGTATAGTCTTGTGGTGAGTTTGTGGATTACCTCCGTGAGAGTCTCAAGTCGGTATTCCCGGTGTAGGTCCGCGATGCGTGTGTATCGTGGAGCATTGCTTATGATTTTGAGTACCTTGTTTTGTATGAGCTGCAGACGGCGCAGGCGCGTAGGCGCAGCGTATCCCCAGACGGGAGCTGCGTACGTCATCAGGGGTCGGATAAGTGTCATGTACATGGACCTCGACACCCTTCTGTTCAGTGTGCTACGCCTGTTGAGCATAGGATAGAGCTGTTTGAGCCTCGCGCTAGCTCGGTTGGTCATGTGTTGTATGTGGTCCCCCCAGAGTAATTTCCGGTCCAGCCAGACACCGAGGTATTTGACTTTCTCGCGGAAACGTATTGGACGTGCATGTAGAGTTATTGGTCTGCAGTAGCGGTGTTTGCGCAGTTGCTTCGGTCTTCTCGTGAACAGAACGGCTTCGCACTTGTCGACGTTTACTCTAACACGCCATTTCTCCAACCAAGGCTCGGCCACTCTGAGTGCAGTCTGTAGGCGTGACGTAATGTTTGATGGTTTCCAATCTTGCGCAAGGATGGCTGTGTCATCCGCGTAGATTGCCATCATTGTGTTGTGTGTGGTTGGGAGATCGTTTATGTAGAGGTTAAACAGTAGGGGCCCTAGGATGCTTCCCTGGGGTACTCCCGCGTGTATACCGTGTCGTGTTGACTGTTTTCCCTGCACGTCAGTGTTGAAACTCCTGTCTGTGAGGTATGAATGTATTAGACGCAGCAGCCCGTCGGGGAATCCCGCGTCGCTGAGTTTGCGGATGAGGCCGTTGTGCCATAGACGGTCGGAAGCCTTTTCGATGTCCAGGAACACTGCCCCTGTAGCTTTGTTTATGTTGAAGCCATGTGTTATGTGTTCAACGACCCGTAGGAGTTCTTGTGTTGTGGAGTGGTGATTTCTGAAACCGAATTGCTCCGGTCTCAGGATGTCATTTGTTATGCAGTGCCTAGTGATGCGTTTGAGAATCACTTCCTCAACAATCTTACTGAGCGAGCTCAGAAGGCTGATGGGTCGGTAATTTTGTGGGAGGCTGTGGTCTTTCCCCGGCTTCCTGAACATCAGGACCTTGGCCGTCTTCCAAAAGGCGGGGAAGTGTTGGTGTTTTAGTATGGCATTCGTTATGTGTGTTAGGTACTCAGTTGCTTTATCCGTGAACTCCTGGAGGACACGGTTTTGAATGCCATCATGACCAGGGGCTTTCCTAGCAGCGGAATGCATTATAGCCCAGGAGACTTCGGCTGTGCTAGCATGTCGAATGTCGTCGCGCGATGGTTGGGCTAGAATGCGTGTAACCTCTTGGTCAGTAGCAAGTGTGAACGCTGGATCTGATGGTACCAGGTTCGATGTGAATGACGCTGCGAGTGTTCGGGCCATTAGTTCTGCTTTCTCTTCCGCTGAGTATGCAGGTCCGTCGGGCCCTTGAAGCGTTGGGGTGTATATTTTCTCCCTGGTGAAGTGTCGGGCTAGTTGCCACACGCCAGGTCGTGTGGTGTTCAGCCCTTCCAGTTTTTGGTTACACTGTTGTGTTCTGTGTGTTTGTATTTTATCGTGTATGATGCCCTGTAGTCTGTTAATGTGCCGTTTGAAGTACGGACGCCTGGTGCGCTGCCATTGTCTCCTGAGGCGATTACTCATTGAGATTAGGCCCAGGATTTCCTGGGGCAGGGCCGCACTGCGTTGTTGTGAGGTGCGATCATGTATGGTGCCTGCCATTGCGTCCTGGACGGCGTTAGTGAGGGTCTCTACTGCCTCGTCAATTTGTGCTGTTTCATTAATTTCGTGTATAGGTGGGATGTGGCTATCGAGCGTTTGCTTGAACCTTGTCCAATCCGCACGCCCGTAGTCCAATATCTTACGTTGTTCCATGTGCTGCAGTGTTTCCTCAATGTATAGTATTACAGGTTGGTGGTTTGAGGGCAGATCGTTTTCAACGGAAACGTTGAGTGTCGATGTAATGCCCTAGATGAGGGCCATGTCTATCACGTCTGGCCTGTGTCCCCTCTGATAGGGAATGTGCGTCGGTTCAGTCGGCGCTAGTATGATGTAGTTTCTGCCAAGTGAATGTTCGTACAGTTTTTTGCCGTTGGGATTTCGTATGCGTGAATTCCATTCTGGGTGTTTTGCGTTCAGATCTCCAGCGACTATTACTCGCGGTGAAATGTTGAGTAGTGTGCTGATATCGCGTGTTGAAATGCCTACAGGGCTGTTGTATACCGATATCAGTGTGGTGTAGGCTCCGTTGAACTTGACTCTTACGGCCGTAGCCTCGATTTTTTCCAGTTCAGGGAGCTCTATGTTTGTGTGCTCAATGTCTTTGTGTATGACGATTGCAGTTCCACCTGCCACGGCGTCGCCCGGTCGGTCGGTACGATAGACACAGTAGCCAGGAAAGTTTAATTGTTTGTGCGGTTTAAGTTTAGTCTCGCTCAGTAGCGCGACAAGGATTCCCTTGCGCTCCATGAACGCGGCAAATTCTGCCCTTTTGTTGTGGATCGAGTCTGCATTCCAGAACAGGATCCGTGATAGTGTGTGCGGGTCTGCGTTATGGGCCGGGTGTGGCGTATTATTCATGTAAGAGTGTGAAAGAGTGTTGTGATGGCAGTGTGTATGACAGCCCAGTATTGCCCGGGTTCGGCGCTCATGAGCTAGGTGATGAGTGTAGTGACGGCCATCAGCCCTTGGTAAGGATTTCAATGGTCGTGTGTCGGGGGAATAGTGTTTCCAGTATTCCCCCAGGTGATGTGTTGGTGTTGGGTGTGGCAGCCTGAGGTGCTGTTGTGGGGTTAGCGGCCGCTTGTGCAGGTATTGGTGTGTTGTTTGGGGCGGCATTTGTGTTTCGTGGTAGAGGTTGTGGCGCCTGAGTTACTTCTGTGGTGAGGGGGATGGTAGTGTGAGTTACAGTCTCGGTGTCTTGTTGACTGTTTTCCTGTGTGTTGCTGTTCTGTTGTTGCTGCGTGGCCTGTTGTGGTGATTTCGTGTTCCCCGCCCTGTGTTTGCGTGTACGTCTATTCCTCCTCTGGGCTTGGGGTTCGGGGGGTTCTTGTGTGGATGTGTTTTCCTGTATATGGTGCGTTTCTTCGCAGCTCGTGATTTCCGGGAGTGGGGTCGTGTTGTTTGGGGGCATAGGTGTTGGTACCGATGCTTGTTGGGTTTCAGGTGTTGTCTGTGGCTGTTGTGTGGCTGTTGCAGCGGTTGTTTCACGTGTGTGTGTAGGGCGCTGAGGTTCCGCAGCCTGTGCCGTTCCGCCAGGGCGTGCAACCGTGGCAAACGTTACGCCGTTCCTTACTGGGTTCGGCGCTGGCCTTGGGCGTGGTATGTCGTGCAGTACCCTGCTTTTGTCTTGTTTTCGCTTCAGCGCCTGTTTGTATGAGTTGCACTGTCTGAAGTTTGCCGCATGGGACCCACCGCAGTTGGCACAACGTCGCTGGTTTGGCTGTGTTTGTGTGCAAGTGTTGGATCTGTGGTTGCCAGCGCATCCGCGGCAGCGAGTTGCCAGGCCGCAGCGGAGGGCCGAGTGGCCGAACCGCTGGCAGTTGTTGCATTGTTGGGGGACGTTGGGTGGTTCGTAAAGTTCTACACGCACGTCCATCCGCAGAAAGCTCTTTATCTGCAGGATGGCGCGGGAATCAGCCGTGTCGGCTAACTCAACCATGTAGTGTGGTAACGGTGCGTGTGTACGGAACCCTGTCATCCGGGAGGCACTTTTACAGTCAAATCCCAAATAACAAAGGGCCGCATGTACTGTCTCGTTGGGGGTGCTGGGATCCACTCCCTTGATCACGTACTGCTGGGTTCTCTCGTCCAGCGTTCTGTACGTATAATGTTCGATCTTCCGATCTTTGAGGAAGGTCAGAAGATCTTTATATTCGGCGTCTGTGGCAACGTACAGTGAGGCCCTATCCCCCGAGTACTTTGCATGTAATGTGCTGTTTATGTGCCTTTCCGCGAATGCAGTGTTAAGGGCACTAAGGTTCCCATAGTTTTGTATACCAACTGGGGGGAAACCAGTCTTGTGTTGTGTGGGCACCGTTGTGGCTTTGTGCGCTTTGTTGTAGTTCGCCACAGCTGTGTTTGCGTTTGGTTGTGTGTTAATGTTGCTAGCCTGAGGTGTGCTAGTGGGTGTAGGCAACAGCGCCTTTCGGTTGCCTAGCGAGTTTGGTTGCTCGCTTGTTTGTGCCGGTGTTTTTTGGGTCTGCGTTTTGGGCCCTCCACCTGCCAGGGCTCTGTGTAGTAGTTTTCTGTGTCCACATCCGCCGTCGCAGCCTCGATCTCTTGAGGCTGCGGCGTCGGTGGGAGAATGGTACATGACTGTCCAGTGACAGGTGAGTGTAACGTGATGTTCAGTGTACTTGTTTTTGTGGGAGAGACGTCCGCCCCGAAAAGTTCGGTGATTAGCCGGCGCGACTCGAGCTGCTTTTGCGCTTTCGCGCCAAGCTGTCGAGCGCTCCCAGCCGCTCCCTTGCCTTCGGTAGCGGGCTGGGCGCGAGTTTCGGCGGGTGCAGTCGATCCTCGCGCCTCTTGTGTTGCAGTCTTGCTGCGGGTGATAGCAGGGGAAGTGCTAGTAGCGTCCGCCATTTCGCACTTAGGATTGTTTATTGGGTGGGAAGGAGGGAAACGACAATTTTACTTTTCTCGAAAGACAAGAGAAGTGTTACTTCTTCCCTATGGAAGTGGGTGGTCCATACTTTACGCTAACATGCGCTGTTTGTGCAAGCGCGGCACCTAAAGGAGGTGCGGGAGAAGAATGGCCTGCAGCACGCGGGCTTGGTCCCGTGAAGGAGCCCTGGTACTGCCTCAGAGTCCCTAAAAGAACGTGAGAATCACGTTGGGGGCGTTGGGTAACCGGAGGCTACCGGGAGCTGTGAGCCGAAGCTCTTTCGCGGCAGTCCGCGACTGGTTGCGCGGCTCTGCGTCGAAGGGGAGCAGGCTCAACCCTTCGGCACTCGGCCGGTTGCCGCTGGGCGGCTGCGCCGGGAGCGGCTGATGCGCACTCCCCGAGCACTGCCGGGCGCTGCGGAGCGCTGGTAGCGGCCGGCTGGCGCGCGGCCGGCTGGAGGGGGTAGCGGGCGAGCTGCGGCTGCTGGCGGTCGGCGGCTGCGCTGCGAGGTCCTCTCCGCTCGGCGTCCACGCGACGACTCTGGGCAAACAGGTTATGTGATGAAAGAGGGCACGGCAATATTAAGGATTGTCCTCGCAGCGGCAGGTCTCGTACTGCACACACTCCAGACAATGTGCAGAGAGTTAACGGAATGGTGACTGCTGACAGATGCATCACAGTGAACTAATTGTCACGCTACGTTGGGATAGAGGGAGGAAGTGTTTGCAGAATACTGAAAGTGTTGTCGTTAAGAAAGGTTTGTGCCAGGTGGGTTCCCAGGATGTTGACAGTGGCTCACAAAGAAACAAGTAAAACGGTATACAGCGAACTTTTGGAACAGTATGAGAATGGTGGACATGAATTTCTTGGAAGCATTGTGACAGGTTATGAAACATGGCTCCATCATTTTTCACCAGAGACAAAGAGGCAATCATTGGAGGGCATCCTGCAAATTCACGCAAGAAAAAAAAAAAAAAAATTCAAAACCACACCTTCTGCTGGAAAAGTTATGGCTACAGTGTTTTTCGATTCCGAAGTACTCTTGCTTGTGGACATCTTTCCAAGTGGAACCACCATAAATTCTGATGCATATGTGACGACACAGAAGAAACTTCAAGCTCGACTGAGTCGTGTTCGACCACATCGGCAAAAGCAGGATGTTTTGCCGTTGCACGACAATGCACGGCCACATGTCAGTCAAAAAACCATGGAAGCGATCACAAAAGCCGGATGGACAACATTGGAACACCCGCCTTACAATCCTGACCTGGCCCCATGTGACTATCACCTCTTTGGGAAACTGAAAGACGCTCTTCGTGCAACAAGGTTTGATGATGATGACTCCCTTGGGCAACATGCCAAACAGTGGCTCCAACAGGTTGGTCCAGAATTTTACCGTGGGGGTATACAGGCGCTGGTTCCAAGAAGCCGTAAGGCAGGTGAGAGGGGTGGAAATTATGTGGAGAAATGAAAATATTGTTCCTGAAGGATGTATCTACACACTGTAAAACTGTCACACATGTAGAATAAAAGATGGATTTAAAAAAAAAATAGTGTGCATTTCTTTTGGAGTGACCCTCGTAATAACTCAGGCAGTCAGTCACCTCTCCCTGGAGCTGTCCTGTACCAGGGAGTACATGCGTACCGTAAGTGTCTACCCAGGGCTGGGAATTACGCGTTACCCAGTCACCTGTTACGTGGCAGATGCATGGGCTAGCTTTCAGAAGCACCCAGGGAGGGAGGAGAAACAAATAAAGAGGAACCTCAGGCGTTGAAGCGGATGAATAATAGGAGATTGAGTACGAAGTGGAAAGAAAGAAAAAAAATTGTGGGGCCTGTTCTGATGTCAGGCTACTTAAAATTCAGAACACGTTCCCAAAAATATCGCAGAGAGGTTCTCCAAAGAAGCGGAAAACGGATAGCAGGAGCATGGACATGCAACACAGAAGGCAAAAGTTTCTGCAAAGGCTGAGGCCCCATGGTAGCCAAACAAGAACTGACCAAAGAGTGGTGTGCCCTGTGTGTGGTGACGAGGGGGGGGGGGGGCGGTCATAGGGACAGTTCAGAATACAAGGCTATGGTGTGGGATGGTTAGCGCAGAAACGGCAATGTCATTCACAGTTTGGATGATAATTCACTTGAACAAGTTTAACCAGTGAATGTGTGGACCAATGCAGCAAATTTCTTCCTGCATGAAATACACCAATGAAGTATTTAGTACACAGTAAACCGTTTGTAGTTAATATACTTCACAGTACTCCAAAATGCTGATGTTCGTAAGAATATAAATGAATTTTAGACTTAACAAAATATCCGCCTAGCGCTCACTAAACCACCGGTCTATAACAATTTATCTTTTAAAAACAATTTGAACAATATTTGCAATTTTTGAAAAATACGCGCCTGGCTCTTACTACACTATGTTAATAACCTTCCCATTAACAATTGTAATTAAGAAACATGCGCCACTGTTTTCACGAAGTCTAAGATATTGAAGACGAAACGCGCCAAGGCGCTCAACAAATGATCCATTAAACGCCAAGCGATCAGTGAAGATAAGGTCCGAATTTAAACGTTGGCGGTCGTCTGAATAAAGCCATATGTGTATAAGAGAGTAAGGTACATACAGTAAACTTTTTACTGTTTCACACTTCTTACCTCCACATGCCATCAGGCCGACATGAGATGGCTCGGTCTTTTTCTAACACCAGCACCTCGCTGTCGCTAAGGGAGCAGCACCAGACCCGTGACCGGCCATGGCAGCGGAGATCTGCCCCAAACTGCCGCCTCTTAACTACCCAGATCACACAGGACCCCAGATGGACTCAACTGCGACACACTACAGTTCTAAATGAACAGATTCTTGCATACCAGGATGAGAAATTACGAAGGTGGAACAAAGCAATTCCACCTACGGGAAATGAGAGTAACGTTCCTACATTAGTCTATACAAATACAGCCTGTTCACATTAGCAATTGCTTTGAATTTAAGCGACAGCAAACTGGGAACTCAACCAAAAGTCAGGCAATGAATATTATTGTTGGGACATCAATAATAGCCACCAAACTCAAGGTAGAATATTGGGCTAATAATAGCAAAGCGATCTGTCTAACAGTCACAACTCTGTAACATTTTGACTATCACATATTACACTGCTTCAGAACATTAGCTGTCTTAAGTGGAGCATAAATACGCCTCAAAAAATGCTGGAACTCTTGTCCATAAGTATCACCAGAACTTTAAAGCAGTGCAGGACGTTGTCCTTTACATGTAAACACGCAATTATCAGGCGAAGTGTCTTATCACATTCATAAACTGGAATTGGTCACATGGGTCACCGAGAGGTGCTGGATGAAAACAAGCAGCTGAAGGTCTTCGCTCCTCCCAGTAGTGAGACCGGCATCAAAACATCACACAGGCAGGCAACCTCACCGACCAGGACACAGTCCCTCTCCTTGACTCCACACACGCCACTCGCGGCATCATCTCCAAGTTCGTAACAGCTGCTGCTCTCCATAGCGCAGCTCCCCGTCTATATTCTGTGAACTCACTCGATGCCGACACACCACTCGCGCCATCTCTGAGACTTGCTTCATACCACCAGCCAGACAATTTTACATACAAGGACCGGGAACCAGCCCGCTAGTGATCAAGAGCCACAGCTCATTCTTCCCTCATCAAATACTCAACAAAGCCCGTCCGCTAATTTATGTCAAACGAGGAACAGAGAATTTAGCTCCAACCGTTGACCTTGCTACATCCCAGTAGCAATGTTACGTACCATTTGGGTGAGTGGCTTAAGAACCTGGATAACCTCACAAGCTGCTGCAAAGCACTGTGCCAATTTATGAGAAATTGGGGCCATATCTTCACGCTGGGCAGAAAGGTTTTGGATGAAACCTTATCACCAACAGGCACCTTTAACTCGCTTTGCCCCTGACTGAAACGGTGCACCTGCGTCTAGTGTGTGATACTAATATTTCGTCACACTTGTTTCCAGTTCTCTTAAATTAGGTCACGTGTCCATTTCTCAGGGAACAGGGCATTAACTGACCACAGATTGGCCAAGGGGAGTTGAGACCATGAGCAAACAGCAAGGAAGTCGGGTGGTTTTAACAACTTCATCGTAGGTGTAATTAACCGCCAAATTAAACCATGGTACTAAAGCAATCCACTTGTGGAGTGAATGAGAATGGAAAATAATAATGGCTGCCTGCAGATTGTAGTTCACTCTCTCTCAACAAATCAAGGTTTCTGGCAGTATGGTATAGTCGTCGAATGAGATAGTGCGTTGTTAAAGCAGAATCTTTAACCTGTTGTAGAGAAGAAGACAGGAGCATTGCACGGTAATGGTACAGGGAGTGACAACTATGAAAAATATCCGCGACAAGTGAAGAACAGTTCACCCAACAGTCACCCTACTTCTTGGTACCAACCAGACTAATCTGAGCAGGCATCAACACATGACCAGAATGTACCGGTTGCTGTATCTATTACGTGGAAGGGGCCGACATAATCAACAAAGAGCGTATTCATGAGAAAGTGATCACTTGAAGATTGCAAAACTCTCCTACAAGTATTGGAACTGGGTTTAGCAATTTTACATTCATGGCACTGTCCCACCAAATGCTATATATATTGATACAAGGTAGGTCAACTAAGAAATTCCCTAACCCTGCCAAGGATCCAACAGATTGCTAAATGCCCTCCAATCACAGACTTATGAAAGCAATGGAAAATTCCGGCAACCAAGTCTTGCGTAACACAAATCTTGGTCTGCTTATCCCGCTTGCTCTAATAACACAATCTCCCTTTTGCATGATAACAAATTTTGTTTAATCTTACACAGAGCGAGGTCTTGGTCTTGATGGTGCTCCAAATTACAAAATAACTTATGGAACATGCTTAATACCTCAGTAACCCAACCTGGTTCCCTTATTCCCTGTTCTTTATTGTGGTGACTGCAACTCTGCTCGAACATTTGACTCAGTGCTTCTGCCATAGCGTTGTCGGTTCCCCTAATATGCCGGATGGTAAAGCGAACCGCAGGAATGCCCACGGACCACTGGACAATTCGTTCCGTGTTCCTGGGCCTGGTTAGTATCCAACTTAAGGCTTCGTTGTCAGTTTCAAGACAAAGTTCCCGTTGATCGACGTCGAACAAACTTTTCGAGGGGGAACAGTACCACCAGGGCCTCATACTCGTAAAAATAATATTGAAGTCCTACTGGCGAAAGGGACCGTGAAGTGTACGCAATTGGTCTACGTTCTCCCTGATTTCCTGGAAGAGTACCGCATCGATACCCAATTTTGAACCGTCGGTCTGCACGACAAAACAGATGTCCGAAGTCAGAAATGGCTTGCACTGGAGGGTTAATCAAGGAGACAGCTGTGACATCCTGCACTCAAATGTCAGATTCTTCTTACGCAGCTGGTTCAAGTGGGGCCGCTATCTGGGCAAAATTAGGGATGGACTTTCGATGGAAGTTCGCTGTCATTATGAAGCGTCTTAGGTGGGGGAAATATCTGCAAGTACGTGTTCCTTTTTTGATCTTCTCGGATCCGGCCAGCAGAAAGCAAATGATCAGGGGAAGAAATCTCGTGCTTAGCTAAATTAGTTCTCGATGGCTCTAAAGTAAGACAAGTGGCAAGAAAGTGGCCCAAAACCTCCTCTAGGTATTGCAAATGTCGTTGGAAGGTAGTACTATAAATTGCCATGTCATCTAAGTAATAACAACCTGATTTAAATTTTACATCCCCCAATATTACGTCTGAAGTCTGGAGAGAACAGCAGCCCCAATCCATAAGCGAAATGGTACACGGCTAAATTCGAATATACTCCAATCCAGACGAAACGCTGTCACATGTCTAGAATTTTCAGTGAGTGGGATCTGGTGATGAGCCTGATTAAGATAGAGAATACAAAAAAGAACGAGAATCATAAAACCAGGTGAAACAGTGGTGCAAGTCGGACAGAGTGACAGATTCCAACTTCTTATTTAATAGCCTATAATCAACCACGGGTTGACACCGGAATCCCTCACCCTTCGGAACTAAAAAGATAGGGAAGGCATAAGGAGAGACAGACGGCCTCATAACCCCATCACGAAGCATCTACTCAACATGGTCTTAGGTGGGGGAAATATCTGCAAGTACGTGTTCCTTTTTTGATCTTCTCGGATCCGGCCAGCAGAAATCAAATGACCAGGGGAAGAAATCTCGTGCTCAGCTAAATTAGTTCTCGATGGCTCTAAAGAAAGAAGTGGGCTGACGCACTGAAGATCGTCATTAAGGCGGATCCTCCATTGTATACTGTGGGTATCACCAAATTTGTCAGTTGAGACATCCAGTAAATCGCCCAGAAGGAGCAGCATCGCCCCAACCTTAGGATCACAAACATGACCTACCTTACACTTACATCACGCACAGTAACGGCGTTTTCCCCTGTGACCGGAATACAGTGTTACAATTCGTAGCTCTTTTTGGGGTAAAATTTAAAAGAAAACGTCCTACCCACGTAATTCAAGATAAAACTACTACGCTGAATCCAGTCGCAGCACAAGACCATTAACGTAAAAATGCTTGACAAGGGAGAATTGGACGGGCCAACAAATTCTTGCACAGAGATTGACGCCTCATAGCGACCAATCAGAGGCAACACCTGCGACCAATCAGAGGCAACACCTGCCAATTGGCAGTACGAAATCCCTGCAAGGCCGGTTTTAGGCTAGGAAACTCACAACTGCTGCGACTGAAAATATGCAAATAATAATCAAGCAATTAAAGGCTACTGCCTGAATCAATTAAAGCACACACGAATTCATGATTTACTGCATCACAAACAAGGGGCAAAAGTGAATGCGGCTGTAGCATTAAATAGGAGATTTAAACTTCAACGCACCCGCACGCTTTCGGTGTCAGCTGGTCAGAAGCGCGTTGCGTGGCGCAAGACACCGGCTCACCATCTGTATAGGATCACCGCAACGTAAACACCACTTGGCCTTAACCATCCCGACTGCTCTCCGCTCCCTGTCCAACGCTCGGTTGTTCTGAAACGCACCTCGCACCTTCCCGCCGTATCGGAGAAACGAACGAATCAATCTGAATCACTAATCTGTGTAATTCGGTAAAAGTCACCGTCTTATTACAAAATATCAAGCGTGATCGGTCTTCGGGCATAGCCCCTTGCAGGATACACTAGTTTCGATCGCTACCTCGTCACTGAAGCTCCAAAGCCATAACGGCTTTACGAACCCCTTCTATATATTCCTGCAAGATGTGTGTGTGTGTGTGTGTGTGTGTGTGTGTGTGTGTGTGTGTGTGTGTGTGTGCGTGTGCGTGTATGTGTTTTGGGATCTAATGGGCGCCCAACAGCGAGGTTATCAGCGCCCTGACATTTATTTAAACAAACGAATGTGGATAAGAACTAAAATTGTCGTACAAACGTGCCCCCTAAATGACCACACAATCTCCCTATCGCACAGGCAATCTCACATGCTCTGAAACCAGTGAGGAGGGAATATAAAGAAAGATAAAGAAAGTAAAACAGAGTGAAAACAAAACACAGAAGAGCTAAAATAACAACACAGGGAAATGTAACTGGCTGACCACTTACAAAAATCGTGGGTGAGCCAGCCACCCTGTTGATATATTAAAAACATCTCCGCAAAATCCTGAACGGGGAGGTAGTGTATGTTGGTCAATTCATTTTTCGTATGTGGAGACATTTATGCCTAACAATATTCTTCCTCAAATCCTGCACGGTTCCTTGATCCTGTAATACTTCCGCAAGATTAGCACTTGACCGCCCTTTCGCCAGAGGATATTATGATTGCAGAGAAACTGACGACTAGAGGTTGCTGCAGCCCTACATTTTGTTTTCAGTCAGGACGCGAATAGGGCGGGTTTATTAGCTTCATTATAGAACCACCTCGAACTGTGTGCATGCAGCAGCTTGGGAGTTGAAATAAACATATTGTTTACATCCTAACCACAGCCAGCCACACGGTTCAAGTTCGCAAACTGCCGTTGATATACCGTCTGTAATAAACAAGGTTTGCTCTTGTCTTGTTTAGCTCATAAACGACGCCGTTTGCAATTTCTAATGCAATTGTTTTTACATGGTGACAACGACCTAGGCCTAGTCATGGCGCTATATTTCTTCGTCATATATCAGTTTACGAAAGAGTATGCACAAGGGTAAAATATTACACCGGCATAAAGGCCTGTGAGAAAATAATACACTCCTGGAAATGGAAAAAAGAACACAATGACACCGGTGTGTCAGACCCACCATACTTGCTCCGGACACTGCGAGAGGGCTGTACAAGCAACGATCACACGCACGGCACAGCGGACACACCAGGAACCGCGGTGTTGGCCGTCGAATGGCGCTAGCTGCGCAGCATTTGTGCACCGCCGCCGTCAGTGTCAGCCAGTTTGCCGTGGCATACGGAGCTCCATCGCAGTCTTTAACACTGGTAGCATGCCGCGACAGCGTGGACGTGAACCGTATGTGCAGTTGACGGACTTTGAGCGAGGGCGTATAGTGGGCATGCGGGAGGCCGGGTGGACGTACCGCCGAATTGCTCAACACGTGGGGCGTGAGGTCTCCACAGTACATCGATGTTGTCGCCAGTGGTCGGCGGAAGGTGCACGTGCCCGTCGACCTGGAACCGGACCGCAGCGACGCACGGATGCACGCCAAGACCGTAGGATCCTACGCAGTGCCGTAGGGGACCGCACCGCCACTTCCCAGCAAATTAGGGACACTGTTGCTCCTGGGGTATCGGCGAGGACCATTCGCAACCGTCTCCATGAAGCTGGGCTACGGTCCCGCACACCGTTAGGCCGTCTTCCGCTCACGCCCCAACATCGTGCAGCCCGCCTCCAGTGGTGTCGCGACAGGCGTGAAGGGAGGGACGAATGGAGACGTGTCGTCTTCAGCGATGAGAGTCGCTTCTGCCTTGGTACCAATGATGGTCGTATGCGTGTTTGGCGCCGTGCAGGTGAGCGCCACAATCGGGACTGCATACGACCGAGGCACACAGGGCCAACACCCGGCATCATGGTGTGGGGAGCGATCTCCTACACTGGCCGTACACCTCTGGTGATCGTCGAGGGGACACTGAATAGTGCACGGTACATCCAAACCGTCATTGAACCCATCGTTCTACCATTCCTACACTGGCAAGGGAACTTGCTGTTCCAACAGGACAATGCACGTCCGCATGTATCCCGTGCCACCCAACGTGCTCTAGAAGGTGTAAGTCAACTACCCTGGCCAGCAAGATCTCTGGATCTGTCCCCCAATGAGCATGTTTGGGACTGGATGAAGCGTCGTCTCACGCGGTCTGCACGTCCAGCACGAACGCTGGTCCAACTGAGGCGCCAGGTGGAAATGGCATGGCAAACCGTTCCACAGAACTACATCCAGCATCTCTACGATCGTCTCCATGGGAGAATAGCAGCCTGCATTGCTGCGAAAGGTGGATATACACTGTACTAGTGCCGACATTGTGCATGCTCTGTTGCCTGTGTCTATGTGCCTGTGGTTCTGTCAGTGTGATCATGTGATGTATCTGACCCCAGGAATGTGTCAATAAAGTTTCCCCTTCCTGGGACAATGAATTCACGGTGTTCTTATTTCAATTTCCAGGAGTGTAGTATGGAAATCATTATGTGAATGTAGAAAAAGTGTATGATGGAATAACACCTGGAACATTTTCGTACATCGTACTAATGACTGTTGTCTTCTATTGCATCGTATAGTACGAATCAATAAGCGGCTGTGCATTGATCAATTAGTCGCTGGAAGGCTAGTAAACGACAGTGGCTTTTATTCAGATAACCTTTCTCTACCACCGTTGTTTAATTTTTTACACATTCATAAAGCACTCTTGTTTTTCCGTTGACAACGCACAAAGCCACCTACCCGCAGTCTTTCTGTGGCAGTTTCTGCGATCACAACGGCCGAGTATCGTTTATTAAGAACTTACTGCAGGATCTACGAATTCTCGATAGAAAGGTTTAGCTTGCTGGGCCAAATGGTGTACAAAGACAAATGATGTCTGTGCGACATGACATTTTGAACGGAAGAAATGAACGTACGTGTTTCTGCGCCTCTAAAAATTTTGGTGAGCGAAATGTAATTAATTTTTTAAGTTTTTGCGAGCCACGTCTAGGTAGTAATGACCAACACAGCCGGTGTGCTAAGGAAATGAAACAATGGGGAATACTGTTGACATTTTGCCAAAACACTCTGGACAGATGAGGTTTGCGACAAAAGCCACGGCTGAGGCACACAGAACCGCTAACACAGTGAGAAAGTGTGACCCGGCGTGAAGTGCCTAGCTCAGTTGTGCTTCATTCCCCAACCGCTTTTCCGCCATTTACCAAGGAATCGGAGGAAAGTATTAAAACAAGACATCCTGTTAACACCCTCCCCTGCCCTCTCCGCTCACCACTCCAGTGTATCTCCAACCGACCACAGCACAGTACTCCTTACCTCCATCACAATATTAAAATTCCAAGATGACGGATACAGAACAATTCTCTCATCTTTTCAACCAGTGAGAGAATAATATTTAAATGTCCCCCTTGCAAGCGGGCCCGGGTTCGATTTCCGGCCGGGTTCGAGACTTTTCAGCGCTCATGGACTGGCTGTTGTGTTGTCCTCATCATCATTCCATCCTCATCACCGGGGTGCAAGTCGCCCAGTGTGGCTTCTACTGAAATAAGACTTGCACTTGGTGGCCGAACGTCGCCAGATGGGGCCTCCCGGCCAACGGTGCCATACGCTCATTACCATTCTTTGTAAAATTTAAATGACGTGTCAGAGATGTAGTAAAAACATGCAGCCTACACTTGAAAGTCAGAAAGCCGAATATGTGCATTATTTCCAATATAAAAATGTCATCATGTTACATGCCTTACGTACAGACCGATCGTGTGCTTTACAATCTTCGGACCAGTCACAGAGAAATAACAAAATTCCAAAATAGCGGAAATAAATGAGTTTTGTGCTTTATGCCGCACATAACTTCCAATGAATGGTAAAAGATAAACATAAAACATACAATGGTAAACGGTAAATATGTTACGATAAACACTAAACCGTAAACACAACCATAAGTGGTAAACGCTAAAGAGTAAATGCTAAAAGCTAATCGTAAACACTAAATTCTTGACTTTAAACACTAAACAGTTAACACTAAAAGCTAAATGGTAGACAGTAAATGGTAACTGCTATATGGTAGACAGTAAACGCTGAACAACTAATGGTAAACATCAAATAGTAAACTCTAAACGATAAACGCTAAATGGTGAAAGCTAAATGGTGAACGCTAAGCGCTATTGCTATATGCAGTAATAATTACTGATCACTAGAACTTTACGACAGATGAGAATGGTGTTTTAATTATTTCTGTGAAACTCAGTCTTGACTGTATACATTAGAATACCTTCGTAATAATGTGGAAAATTGATTCTAGGATCAAAATTATGCGTCGTTAATGTACAGACGTTTTGTAAAAAACGGTTCAAATGGCTCTGAGCACTGTGGGACTTAACATCAATGGCCATCAGTCCCCTAGAACTTACAACTACTTAAACCTAACTAACCTAAGGACAGCACACAACAGGCAGTCATCACGAGGCAGAGAAAATCTCTGACCCCGCCGGGAATTGAAACCGGGAACCCGGGCGTGGAAAGCGAGAACGCTACCGTACGACTGCGAGCTGCGGACGTCGTTTTGTATATCTGAACCTCTAATCTCCAAAATACTGTACACCCTTGTATGCTGTTATGCGAAGTAATAATTTCTTCTCTTCCTCTCTCTCTCTCTGCCTCTCTCTCTCTCTCTCTCTCTCTATCACTCTCTCACACACACACACACACACACACACACGCACATACGCAAACAGACACGAGCGCAACCTGTATCGTTATTACTTCATTATTTTATAATATATTACTGAGGAATAAACAATAAATTGGAAAATTAACAATTTTACAATATAAAAACTTTTTCAGATAATTACTGCAATTTATACTGTGCAGACATACCAGTCTCATGCACATTCAATATCGTTTTCCACATCTTTTACAGGACTGTCTGTTGTAAATAGTAGTTTTTTTTCCAATTTGAGATGGTATTTGAAACATGATTTCACTGCTGCAACTGCCTTAATAAAATTGAAAAAACGCTGAACAGCATTTTACGGGCAAACTGTGCACATCACGAATAACGTATCCTAATGTAGCTATCAAGCAGTTATTTATACTGGAACAGAAACACTTCTGTCATTCGTAACTACCGTATACTTCTAAAACAACGTAGTGTTCGGGATCGGTAAAGCTCTGTCCCTCGAAGTTATTGTCTTACGTGCTCACTGACTTCTCTAAGTGCGTTTAGAACACCAATGATTTTATATCTGAGAAGCTATACGCTATGCACACTTTACCACCGTTGAGGAAGTGTAGTTCAGCGGGACTGATGGTCGAAATTCTTGAGGGGAGATATATAGCTTGTAGTCCTTCAGATGATCCAGCACCATCGCTCTGGGTGATGACACCTTTGGAGTTCTGTGCTGAATATCGGGTGCCGCCGCCCTTACACCCCTGCTGACAGTGTTACAGTGTTTACTACACTCCACGGACTCTTCCACTTCTCCAGTGCCGGTTTTCATGTATTACGATAAATAGTAGATAAACAAAATTTATAAATTCTTAATACTAGCAATAAGATTCAGCATCAACTGAAAGGCTCTTAATGAGTTTTTTATCTAACGTTTATCTGATGAATCAGCAGGCAAAATGTGATTATGCGGCATCAGCCGGCAAGTTATTTTCATATCATGCTCACAGCAACCATTTACCATCGAAAGAGGAATCCTTCTTCAGATATTCCCAGAAACAGGTTCTCTCTTCTTCTTTCTTTAAGGTGTTTGGGAGAGGAAAGCAGGTTGAGCAGACGGACCTTGCTGCTCCAAAACAAAACTTGTTGTTAAAAAAGAAATTTCTGTAGGAATATTTATTATCGGGAGCACCATGAACGTTGAAGTTGCACTGGGCTTGTCACAGGTGCGATGGTAATGTGAGCCTTCTCAGCACTCGCTGCATCCCTGTGTGACAGATAATTCTGCGGCGTTATCTCTGACAGATGTCTGTTACCTGAGCTGGGTCACTTATCTTACACTGAGCAAGGTAGACGTAAACCTGCCTCAGTTGTTTGATTACCATTTTCAATTCTCTTGCGGAAGCAAATACGATTTCTCACATGTTATCCAATCCACGTCTTCATCTATGTCTACGAACCACTTTTAAGTCCACTGCAGGAAGTCCATCCCATTGTGCCAATGGTTAGGGTTTCTTCCCACTCCGTTCACCTGTGGAACGTGCGATGAATGATTGTTTAAATGCCTCTAAGAGTACAGTAATTAATTGTCCTCACAATTCCTATGAGACTGACTAGATTCCTAGAGTCATCAGATAAAACCGTTTTTAAAACCTTCTAAGTAGGCTTTCGTTGGATACGTTACGTGTATATTCAACAGTCGGCCAGTTGACTTCCCTCAGCATATCTGTAACACTCTCTCACATGTAAAACTAAAATGTGACAATTATTGCAGTTCTTCGCAATTTTTAAATATTCTCTCTTTGTCCTATTTGGTACAGGTTCCACACATGAGCAATATTCTAGAATGGGTTTTGATAAGAAGTGGAGATGTCGTACTGGGTCAAATACTTTTCGAAAATAAGGAAATACTGCATCTATCGGGCTGCTTTGGTCAAAACTCTGACTGTATCACGTGATTAATGTGTGAGCTGGGTCTCACATGTTCGATGTATACGGAAACAATGCTGGCTGGCATGAAGTAGGTCATTTTGTCATTTTGTTCGAGATATCTCATTATATTTTGGCTCAGGGTATGTTCTACATGGTACGAAAATTGAAGTGGGGTAATACCTCTGTGTTTTCCTTTGTAGAAAAATATACGAAATAGGAGTTAAAAATTTTAGCTTTTGCTTCGGTAGCCTACATTTCAGTTTCTGTCTCACTCACGAGTGACTGTATACCAAAGTTGGTGTCAATAACTGCCTCTGCATACGACCAGGATTTCTTCGCGTTTGATGAAAGATCATTTTACAGTGTTCTACTATGGTAGTCAAATGGTTCAAATGGCTCTGAGTACTATGGGACTTAACATCTGATGTCATCAGTCCCCTAGAACTTAGAACCATTTAAACCTAACTAACCTAAGGACAAGACACACATCCACGCCCGAGGCAGGATTCGAACCTGCGACCGTAGCAGTCGCGCGGCTCCGGACTGAAGCGCCTAGAACCACTCGGCCACCGCAGCCGTCACTATGGTAGTCGTTGAAGACTTTATGCGTTGCTATCTTGGCAGATAAACGTGTTCCATTCGGCACCTCTTCATCTACAACCTTATCATTTGTTTTACTATTTTGCAGTGATCTCTGTTTCTTAGAAGCAGCTTTACAGTGACTATAAACGATGGAGGTTTCATCCTATTACGAACTGCTCTACACGGTACATATCTGTCGAGTACATGGTCAAATATCCTTTCAACTTAAGTCATATTTCCTCTGTCAACGGCCTTGCCGCAGTAATAACATTGATTCTCTTCAGATAAGCGAAATTAAGCGCTGTTGGGCTTGAATTGTTCACTGTTTGTGTCTGCGGAGAGCTGTTTTCAAGCGGGGTGCACTCAGCCCTCGTTAGGATAACTGAGGAGCTACTTGACTGAGAAGTGGCGGCTGTGGTCACTAAAACCCCCTCCATATCTGCAACCAGTGACGGTTATAGGCAGAGCATGACACGACGGTTAGTAGGTACTTGGGCCATACGAGGTCTGTTCGGACATAGTTTCATAGTTCCTATAGATGCCCCTGTCCTGTGCTGGAAGTTTCAATTTTTATCTAGTTTACTGAAAATATACACTTTTCCACTTGTTTTTGTTGTTCTTTGTATTTTGATTTTATTTGTTGCAACAACCATCTCATGGCCATTGTTAACAGGATCGATGCAGACATTCTCAAAAAGGTGAGTTCTTCTTTTTACCATTACCCCTAATACATTTCCACCAAGATTGTGTTTCCAATATTTACGATCTAAGTAGTTTTCGAAGAAGGGATTGGATAACATTTCCAAGGATAATTTGCCATGATCGTTACTACCAAAATTGTAATTTTACCATTGGGTTGCTGCATGACCAAAATCTCCATCAATGATTGCAGTATGATTGGGGAACTTACGTGCAATCAAATGAGGTTTTCTCTAAACTTTTCGCTTATATTAGGACGTGAGTCTGATAGTGGACAGAATGATCCAATTACCATTTTGCCCAAAGAGTCTTGTCCAAAGAAGCTTGAAATTCTGTCTCGGTGGGTCTGAGTATCTTGTTTACTACGACAAATACACCAACCGCATTTCTTACTACCCTATCTTTTTTTATACAAAGTTAATTTTCACCAAAACATTATAGCTATCAATGTCAGGCGTAACCATTTTTCTGTCCCTCGGACTTTGTACGTTTCATTGCTTTCCAGGTTCAAATCGAACTCTGGCACTTTGTTGCAAATGCTTCTTCAGTTAACTACTTGGATTTCAATACTCACGCCTACTTCTAGGTCTCTTACATCTGATGTCATCTTGATTGGATGTAGAGGCGCTAATTGAAACAAAAAAGCATTGTGTGCACACTCACACGGTAGGTACCTGGGTAGGAGCTACTGATGTATAATGCAACCCTGCTCCATTCAGAGGGACTCTGCAGGTCACAACCCTGTGGCATAAATCCAGCAAGTCGGAGCCTGACCTGCCACAGAACCTTCAAAGTCTTTTTTTTTCAGTTTCTCCACTAGATTCAGACTTAAGGAGGCACAATGTTCTGGGATCAGTGCTGGTATTGTTAGCTTCCTTAAAAGTCTGTGAGCAAGGCTGGTCTCCTCAACCTTCTCTGCCAGTCGCCATAACGATCCAAGTATGACGTCAGCGCACAGACGACATTCATCGTTTCTGCCAACGTGCACCACAATTTGCAGTTGGCTGCACCGTGGTCCCTGAATTGCTGCTGGAATAGCCTCTTCAACATGTTGAATCAGATATCATCGCATACAAAGTGAGTGTACCTGGTGTTTCTTTCTGACAATAGGTGGTATTTCCCTAAGAGGTACCATTATTCGCTTTACGTTTGAACTACAGACGATTAATAGAACGTCTACATTTCTGCATTTGTGTGCTCCTTACAAAGGACAAAGCAGGTTTTCCAGCAGGTGAGGTGAGTCCCAGTGTCTCTGATTTAGTGGAAGACGACACCTAGAAGTTGTTGCTTAAGGGGATTTTTATAACACCCTGAGTCACCCCTGCTCCTGGTCTACGCTAAGGTCTACCACTGACAGGGCACTCGGAAGCAAGTGGACGAGTAACGACGGATCTCACACTTTCTGCAGAGGACACGCGACTCACAGGAGGAGAAAGTACTTCAAGTATACTTGGTATATAACGTACTGATACATGACTCCCGGGAGATCTTCCAAAATACCGATTCGCGCCAGCTACCAATCATTTGACAATAGTATGGGCATTTCCAGCTGATTACGAATGTAAACTGACTCACCCTGTGTTTGAGAATAGTATTCACGGTGGGACTGCATTGTGACTGGTGCAATGCTTTACAGGAAAATGAACGAATAGTTTTTAACTAAGCCTGCTGGCTATTTTTCAATCTGTCGAGCTAAAGAATCATAATTCCCTGTAAGAATTGAAGAAAATACACAAAACGAGATTTGTATTAATGTAACAGTTTCCTAAAAGTTTATGAGGATAATTATAATCGCTAACGAATTGAAAAATTGAGTTAAATATATATATCCCCCATGAACCATGGACCTTGCCGTTGGTGGGGAGGCTTGAGTGCCTCAGCGATACAAATGGCCGCACCGTAGGTGCAACCATAACGGAGGGGTATCTGTTGAGAGGCCAGACAAACGTGTGGTTCCTGAAGAGGGGCAGCAGCCTTTTCAGTAGTTGCAGGGGCAACAGTCTGGCTGATTGACTGATCTGGCCTTGCAACACTAACCAAAACGGCCTTGCTGTGCTGGTACTGCGAACGGTTAAAAGCAAGGGGAAACTACAGCCGTAATTTTTCCCGAGGGCATGCAGCTTTACTGTACGGTTAAATGATGATGGTGTCCTCTTGCGTAAAATATTCCGGAGGTCAAATAGTCCCCCATTCGGATCTCCGGGCGGGGACTACTCAAGAGGACGTCGTTATCAGGAGAAAGAAAACTGGCGTTCTACGGATCGGAGCGTGGAATGTTAGATCCCTTATTCGGGCAGGTGGGTTAGAAAATTTAAAAAGGGAAATGGATAGGTTGAAGTTAGATATAGTGGGAATTAGTGAGCAAGATGTATGAGACAGGCGAAATACCCTCAGACTTCAAGAAGAATATGATAATTCCAATCCCAAAGAAAGCAGGTGTTGACAGATGTGAAAATTACCGAACTATCAGTTTAATAAGTCACGGCTGCAAAATACTAACGCGAATTCTTTACAGACGAATGGAAAAACTGGTAGAAGCAAACCTCGGCGAAGATCAGTGTGGATTCCGCAGAAATGTTGGAACACGTGAGGCAATACTGACCCTACGACGTATCTTAGAAAATAGATCAAGGAAAGGCAAACCTACATTTCTAGCATTTGCGGACTTAGAGAAAGCTTTTGGCAATGTTGACTGGAATACTCTCTTTCAAATTCTAAAGGTGGCAAGGGTAAAATACAGGGAGCGAAAGGCTATTTACAATTTGTACAGACACCAGATGGCAGTTATAAGAGTAGAGGGGCAGAAAGGGAAGCAGTGGTTGGGAAGGGAGTGAGACAAGGTTGTAGCCTCTCCCCGATGTTATTCAATCTGTAAGCAGTAAATGAAACAAAAGAAAAGTTCGGAGTAGGTTTTAAAAGCCATGGAGAAGAAATAAAAACTTTGAGGTTCGCCGATGACATTGTAATTCTGTCAGAGACAGCAAAGGACTTGGAAGAGCAGTTGAACGGAATGGACAGTGTCTTGAAAGGAGGATATAAGATGAACATCAACAAAAGCAAAAAGAGGATAATGTAATGTAGTCGAATTAAGTCGGGTGATGCTGAGGGAATTAGATTAGGAAATGAGTATAGATTTAAGTGTCAGGAAGTCGTTTCTGAAAGTATTTGTATGGAATGTAGCCATTTATGGAAGTGAAACATGGACGATAAATAATAGAAGATTTCGAAATGTGATGCTACAGAAGAATGCTTAAGATTAGATGGGTAGATCACATAACTAATGAGGAGGTATTGAATAGAATTGGGGAGGAGTTTGTGGCACAACTTGACAAGAAGAAGGGGCCGGTTGGTAGAACATGTTCTGAGGCATCAAGGGATCACAAATTTAGCATTGGAGGGCAGCGTGGAGGGTAAAAATCGTAGAGGGAGATCAAGAGATGAATACACTAGGCAGATTCAGAAGGATGTAGGTTGCAGTAAGTACTGGGAGATGAAGAAGCTTGCACGGGATAGAGTAGCATGGAGAGCTGCATCAAACAAGTCTCAGTACTGAAGAGAACAACATATATATATATATATATATATATATATATATATATATATATATATATATATATATATATATATATTTTTTTTCGTGGGTGGTCATATTAGCAATTCGTAGACTAGGAAACATGAGACAGACCTCGATAGCTGGGGACACCACAGAATATCAGTATACATTGCTATTACTGCAGAATGAAACACATTTACTTATCTTTTGTGAAGCAGTCATGTAGAACATAACAAGCATCTCCAATCGCTGGATGAAGTCTTATGGCAACTCAACAGTAAACTACCTTTCCGCACGACCGCTAAGGTCGCAGGTTCGAATCCTGCCTCGGCCATGGATGTGTGTGATGTCCTTGGGTTAGTTTGGTTTAAGTAGTTCTAAGTTCTAGGGGACTGATGACCTCAGATGTTAAGTCCCATAGTGCTCAGAGCCATTTGAGCCAAACTACCTTTATAGCTGTACTGGTTCTCGGAGACCCATGGAGCTGAGCTGCCGAAGTGAAGAGACGATCTACGCTGACAAACTGGCCTATGAGCGCTATAGTCGGCGTCCTCTATGCCAGCGCTGGAGAAGGCAATGGTGCCGTGTAGTCTTTCCGGAGAGGGGAGGTGTGGCGCCCGAGTTGCGTACACTATCACGCTGCCGCCACTCTTGGGAGTCCGCAGGTACTGACGTTGGCGCATGTGGGCTTTTGACAGCCAGCACACGAGTGGTGCGTTATGATGGCATCACATCTCTCCGTCCCGAACGTCCGTACGGGCGCCGAGTACGGACGAGTACCATAACATCGATCGAAAAGAGGTCACTGTACGTCCATCTGCTCAGAGATGGTTCCAGAACTTGTCTGTTCAATAAAAGATGTCAAATCAAATATCTTTCAGACGTCTAGTTTCCAAACTTATTTTATTTGACTACCAGTTTCAGTGATTTATGACTTCAGGGGCCTGAAGATAGCGTAGTAGATCGCCGAAACTGGAAGCCAAGTGAAATAAGTTTGGAAACTAGACGGCTGACAGGTGTTTGATTTGACATCCTGGAAGGAGGGCAGGATGCGGCGGGTGGTGAGGGGATGGGGCCGTAGCTGCGGCGGCCGCCGTCGCCCCCAACCACTCTCTGGCGTCAGCCCTGAGCCTGGTCGGTAGACAGAGACTGCACCTCCGAATCCTGAGGCGGTGCATCCATCGTGGCCGGCGGAGCTGATGCGACGTCAGGGGCGGAAGCCGCGTCGCTGGGAGCCACCAGAAGAGACTCACGGACCGACGAAAGAGGCGAAGAACTTTTGAGGTGGGACCGCCTGGTTTTCGGCACAAATGTGGCAGCTGTGCAACTTGTTGATCGATACCGTGAGATGTCCAGTGACGAAGTGCTGACTGTTTCGTGTCAACAACACAAAGTACCCTTGATGGCGAAGACGGAGCACTGGGTGCTGATGAAGAGAAGGAAACAACGTACGTGACGACTTCGAGTCCGTGGGAAACAGAATCACACCGTGGTGGGTCGTGGGATTGTTCCAGCTAGCAAAGCAGTGGCCAACCAACGAGTTTTGAATTTAGAGTGCCTAATGAGGGCAACTGTTGCGAATGACGTTCAACAAAACGCCCAAAGCAGGGTCAGAGGTCGGGGAACGAGGAATCTGGCGATAATCCCGGGTCCTGAACATCCAAGAAGCAGACGAAATATCAAAATCAGAAGCAGAGCTACAGGAAGACATGAGACTACGTCGAAGTTGGCCTACTTGACCGCAGACCGTTACAAAATTTCATGTTGATAATTGGACCAAAAAAGAGCGCACAACTCCAACTTTAGTGCAGTACGCTGCGAAAATGGCCCCACATGGACTAAAAAGGTTTGCACAGGTTTATGGTCTGTCACCAAGAACAATTTGCGACCAAACAAGTACTGGTGAAATTTTGTTGCATCATACAATATGGCAAAGGTTTTCTTTCCAATTTGAGAACAGTTTCGTTGAGGGTGTGCTAACAGTTTGGACGCAAATAATAATCAGACGGTTGTGACAACCGTATCTGTGGAACAAAATGGCACCATTATCGTGAGAACAAGGATCAACAGCTAAAACAACTGACATTGTTGGGTTAAAATGTGGAAAATAACGATCATGAAGCAAAGCAGCTTTCAGATTTGGAAGGCGAACTGACATTTTTGAAACCAAACAAAAGAAATGTTCTTTTGGAGGACCCGATGTAAGGGGGCGGCATTCGGAATGAGATGCCTGCAATACGTTAATTTTCCCAGCACAGACTGCAGGTGCCGTACACAGAGCGGTGGTGGAAGCTCTCGAATGGACTGCAAATGAGACTGGAGGGGACGAACACCCAGCAAATTGATGACAGGAACAATGTAGTCCAGTTCAGACTGAAAGAACACACATTTGTTTTTATTACATTTCAACCCTGTGTCAGACAATACACGGAGCAGGGTTCGAAGGTTTTGCAAATGTTGATCGTGTCGTCAGCTGCTGCAAACAACAGATGGCAGGCGCCAGAGAGCTGCCAAACGGCAAGCCCAGGAACCTAAACAAGCAGAGATGAGTGTCGACAACAGATGCTCGTTGTCGCAACTGTTGATCAGTTGGGATCTACGAAAAGGTGTCGCGCAAGTTAATCTCTGAACATATGTGTCCGGTCCCCAGCATGTCCACGAGTTCTTCCGGGCGTGGCAATGGAAAAGTAATAATGACACTTCGAGGATTCATTATGGACTAAAAAGAAGCAGACAATCGTAGGCTGGCTCAATGTTTCTTGAAAATCACAGTGACTGACACACATTGGCTGGCAGCAAATGGAGGAGTAACACTGAAAGAAGTAATTCTATTGCACGTTAACATTACTCGAAATAAGGGTTTTACACGGGAGTATACACGAAACTGCCAAATAATCGGGCATCCAGTCAAATGATAATTTCTGACTTAAGTTGCCCATTCTAGCAGCATTATATCCTGTAAAGTAGAGACACATCATGTATCTAAATATATTCCATATGCAGATAAATTAAACTTTGCGAACATACTGTTCCGTACGGAGCTGAGACATGTTTGACAATGGACTGAAGACGAGCTTATAATTTGTCTACTACATCCAATATTCAGATTATGATTGGATAACTGTACTAGATAAAAGAGAACATACAGAGTGCGAAGTACATATTGCAAAAGACCATCGCGAGAAATTTGTTAATATATTAATGTTGATGAGTACTGATAACGTTTGTAATAGTCATTTGTATAACATAAGAAAAACCTGCAGAGGCGTGTACAGAATTGAATTACTTCTTCTCATCATTATATCGTAATAATCGAACGCTGCCTGTGTTGTTTTTATTCCGAGGAAAAGTCAGATTCGTATGTAGGTGAGAAAAAATGCATGTGTGAAGATTCTACAGTTTTAGATTTTGATTTGAGTTCTCTGCCTCCTTACAAAGAACTTATTTTATTCCTCAGTGAGCGGTTTACAAAAAGTATTGCATTTATCATCATTTGAGCGAACGCTTTCTAACCGTTTGCTTCCGAACCACACGTCTGACTTACACTGAAGTAACAAAAGGCATGTGACAGCGATATGCACATCTACAGATGGCGGTAGTGTCTCGTACACAAGGCATAAAAGGGCAGTGCATTAGTGGAGCTGTCATTCTCATACAGATGATTAACTTGGAAAGGCTTCTTACGTTATAATGGCAGCAAGACTGGAATTAACAGACTGCACACGGTGCGGTTTCTGGAGTGAGTCGAATGGGAAATTGTTAGGAGATTCAATATCCGGAGATCAACATATCAAGAGTGCGCCGAAAATACCAAATTTCAGGCATCACCTCTCACCACGGATAGCGGAGTGTCCGACGGCCTTCACTTAGCGGCTGAGACAGCGGCGCTTGCGTAGAGTTGTCGGTGATAATATACAAGCAACAGTGCGTGAAATAAGCACAGAAATTAAGGTGGGACGTGCGGCGAACCTCCTGGTTAGGACAGTACGACGAACTTTGGCATTAATGGACTACGGCAGCAGATGTACGGTTCGAGTGCCTTTGCCAACAGCACGACATAGCCTGCAGCGGCTCTCCTGGGCTCGCAAACATATCGGTTGGACGCTAGGCGATCGAAAACTATGACCTGGTCATATGAGTCCCGATTTCAGATGGTAATAGCTGCTGATAGGGATCAAGTGTGGCGCAGACCCCACGAAGCAATGGGTACAAACTGTTGACAAGATAGTGTAAAAGCTGATAGTGGCCACACATGAAATGAAGAGGGTTCTGTGGTCCAGCTGAACCGATCATTGACTGGAAACGGTTATGTTTGCTTAATTGGAGATAATTTGCAGACATTCGTGGCCTTCATGTTCAGAAACAACGATGCAATGTTTATGAAAGACAATGCGCAATGTCACTGTTCAACAATTGTCCGCGACTCGTTTCATCACGGACATTCGAGAGAATGGTTGGGCCACACACGTTGCCTGATGTGGATCCCATTTAGGCGACATAATCGAGAGGTCAGTTCGAGCACAAAATCCTACATCGGCAACACTTTGGCAGTTGCGGAGGACTGCGGAGACAGCATGGCTCAATATTTTTGCAGGGGACTTCCGACAACCAGCAGAGTCAATGCTACATCGACCTGCTGCATTCCCCTGGGGAAAAGGACGCCCTGCACGATACTAGGAGGTTCCCCATGACTTTTGTCACCTCACTGTATACTGGAAGTGGCGAGACTGTCGTACAGACGGAATCTGGGAGGCAGACAGGAGGATCAAACACTCTGAGACTATGAGTTCGAAAACAGTCGTATTTAAGCTGGACATAACGCCATCGCAACCAGCGATGCGTTCGCGTGTCCTCATTATCCGGATTTGGCAGTGGACCTCTCCCAACCATTGTGTCTCAGCTGTTGTCATTTCCCCTAGCCATCGTGTTTAAATGTTATGGCTCCGTAGAGCAAGACTCGCAGAACAAACCAATAGGTGGTGTCTGCAGTTCTTGACTACAGCTCGGCTCGGTGTGGAAAAGTATTGTGGTTTGTGCTCTGCCTTCTGCAACACTGCAATCCTTCCGTGTCCCAGATCTGCTTCTCTGGTATCTGTACCAACTAATATTGTACACACACCCGGTTATTGAATTTCATGGCTCCTCTATTCGCCCTATAGTTTGTTTCCAAACATCGTTAGCGAATGTGTCTGTCTCTGGGCTGGACTTTGTCTTATCAGGATAGGTAAGATGCTCAGAGGTATCTTAGTCTGGGGTGCGGTGCTGTCTCCATCTGGCAGTGGCAGGTGAAGAGCTGGTTGGTTGGTTTGTGGGATTAAAGGGACCAGACTGTTACGGTCATCGGTCCCTTTTTCCAAAACTTAAAAACATCCACATAGAATAAAAACGAACAACGGAAAAGACGACAGACGACGCAGGACAAGAAAGGCAGACAGAGACCACACAAAACGAATTAAAATCACACAGTGTGTGACAGTGGTTGGCCGACCATAGAGACAAAAAAGGGAAAAGCCAACCAGCGAGAAACACATTAAAAACTCAATCTAAAATCGTAGGTGAAAGGCCAGGCTCAACATAAAAGAAACATAACATAAACGCAGATTAAGTGATAAAAAAACCCTGCCCGAATAAAACGCAAAACTAAGCCTGTCTGAGCACAGCTAAAAGGGTATACTCCAACAAAATGTGGACCACCGTCAAAACGGATCGGCAGCGACATAAAGGTGGGTCTTCACGTCGCAGTAAGTGGCCGTGCGTCATCCATGTATGCCCGATGCGCAGCCGGCAGAGGACAACAGACTCCTTGCGAGAGACCCGCATGGATGACCACCACACACCGGTACCCTCCTTGATTGCCCGAAGTTTGTTTGCAGAAGGCAGGGCGCGCCATTAAGTGTCCCAAAGTTCGAAAACCTTGCGGCGTAAGACAGCTCGCAAATCAGTCTCCGGGAGGCCAGTGTCCCGAGTCGGTTCACTGGTGGCCTGTTTCGCCAGCCGGTCAACATTTTCATTGCCGGGTATCCCAACATGGCCTGGGGTCCACACAAAGACCACAGAGCAGCTGCAACGGGCAAGAGTATGGAGGGACTCCTGGACAGCCATCACCAGACGAGAGCGAGGGAAACACTGGTCGATAGTTCGTAAACTGCTCAGGGAGTCGCTACAGATAACGGAGGACTCACCTGGGCAGGAGCGGATATACTCTAGTGCACGAAAGATGGCGACCAGCTCAGCATTGAAAACGCTGCAGCCAGCCGACAATGAATGTTGTTCGTAGTGGTTCCCTAGAGTCACAGCATAACCGACACGACCAGCAACCATCGAACCATCAGTGTATACAACGCCAGAGCCCTGATATGTGGCAAGCATAGAAAAAAAGCGGTGGCGGAAGGCCTCCGGAGGGACTGAGTCCTTCGGGTCCTGTGGCAAGTCGAGCCGTTGGAAAGGGCGAGGCACACACCACCGGGAGGGGGGGGGGGGGGAGGACGCAGAGGTGTCCGGAAAAGGAGGTGGAAGAGGGAAAACCCCAAACCCAGAGAGAAGCTCTCTGACGCGGACTGCGATCATACAACCCGACCGGGGCCGACGTTCTGGGAGATGGACGACCGACTGTGGGAACAGAAGACGATAGTTAGGATGCCCAGGCAAGTTAAGAACATGCATAGCATAAGCGGCCAGTAAACGTTGGCGCCGTAACCGCAGTGGAGGGACACCTGATTCGACTAGTATGCTGTCCACAGGGCTGGTCCGGAAAGCACCAGTCACAAGGCGGATCCCGCTGTGAAGGATTGGGTCCAGCACCCGGAACGCAGATGGGGATGCTGAACCACAAGCCAGGCTCCCATAATCGAGACGGGACTGGATTAACGCCTCGTAGAGCCGTGAGAGGGTAGATCGGTCGGCGCCCCAGCGGGTGTGGCTCAAGCATCGAAGAGCATTACGATGCCGCCAACACATCTGTTTAAGCTGCCGAATGTGTGGGAGCCAAGTCAACCGAGCATCAAAAACCACACCCAAAAAAAGATGTGTCTCCACCACAGCAAGGAGTTCGCCGGCAAGATAAAGCCGCGGCTCAGGGTGAACTGTTCGTCGCCGGCAGAAATGCATAACGCAGGTCTTGGCAGCCGAAAACTGGAAGCCATGCGCTACGGCCCAAGACTGCACCTTACAGATAGCGCCCTGCAGCTGACGTTCAGCAGCTGCAATTCCAATGGAGCTATAGTAGAGGCAGAAGTCGTCGGCATACAAGGACACTGAGACAGAGGTTCCCACCGCCGCAGCGAGCCCGTTAATTGCAATTAAAAATAGGCAGACACTTAAAACAGATCCCTGTGGCACCCCGTTCTCCTAAACTCGGGAGGAACTACGGGAGGCCACGACTTGCACGCAGAAAGTTCGATGCGACGGAAAATTTGTTATGAAAATCGGCAGTGAAGCGTGATGGCGCCATGTCGTATCGTACGCCTTCTGCATGTCAAGAAAGGCAGCGACGAGGTGCTGACGGCGGGCAAAGGCCGTGCGGATGGCTGACTCCAGGCTCACCAGATTGTCGGCGGCAGAGCGGCCTTTACGAAACCCACCCGGACACGGAGCTAGAAGGCCCTGAGACTCGAGTACCCAACTCAACCGCCGGCTCACCATTCGTTCGAGCAACTTGCAAAGAACGTTGGTGAGGCTAATGGGGTGGTAGCTGTCCACCTCCAATGGGTTCTTGCCAGGTTTCAATATGGGGATAACAATGCTTTCCCGCCATTGCGATGGAAAGTCACACTCGACCCAGATGCGGTTGTAAAGGTCGAGGAGGCGTCGCTGGCAGTCAACTGAGAGGTGTTTCAGCATCCGACAGTGGATGCGATCTGGCCCGGGAGCTGTATCATGGCAAGTGGCTAGGGCACTGTGGAGTTCCCACTCAGTGAATGGGACATTGTAGGATTCAGGGTGGCGCGTGTGAAATGAAAGGCTCCGATGTTCCAACCGCTCTTTAATGGAGCGGAAAGCCAGTGCGTAATTCATAGATGTGGAACTGAGAGCAAAATGGTCCGCTAAGCGGTTGGCTATTATGTCAGAGTCGGTACAAATTGCCCCATTCAGCGACAGCGCAGGGAAGCTGACAGGGGTCCGATAGCCATAGAGGCGTCTGATCTTTGCCCAGACCTGCGATGGAGAGACATGGAGGCCAATGGTGGAATCATACCGTTCCCAGCACTCCTGCTTGCGTTGGCGGATAAGGCGGCGGGCCCCCGCAAGCAGCCGTTTGAAGGCGATGAGGTGTTCTAAAGATGGATGCCGCTTGTGACGCTGAAGCGCCCGCCGGCGATCTTTAATCTCCTCAGCGATCTCAGGCGTCCACCAAGGCACAGTCCGCCGCCGAGGGGACTCAGAAGAACGGGGATGTGGCAGATTTTGCGGCAGTAACGATGCCGGTGGTGACCGAGTGAACCACCACATCAATGGCGTCATTAGAAAGAGGCTCAATAGCGGCCATGGAGGAGAACAAGTCCCAGTCAGCCTTATTCATAGCCCATCTGCTAGGGCGCCCAGAAGAGCGACGCTGTGGCAGTGACAGAAAGATTGGAGAGTGGTCACTACCACACAGGACGTCATGCACACTCCATCGGACAGACGGTAAGCGGCTAGGGCTGCAGATCGAAAGGTCGATGGCGGAGTACGTGCCATGTGTCACACTGAAATGTGTGAAGGCACCATCGTTTAAAAGGGAGAGTTCGAAATGTGCCAATACGTTCTCAACAGTGGCGCCTCGACCTGTTGCCACTGACCCATCCCACAGAGGGTTATGGGCGTTAAAGTCGCCCAGTATCAGGAGAGATGGCGGCAATTAGGCTATCAGCACCGCGAGGACATGCTGCGAGAAATCATCATCCGGTGGAAGATAGAGACTGCAGAGGGTAACAGCCTGTGGCGTCCACACTCGAACAGCGACAGCCTCTAAAGGTGTTTGCAGAGGGACAGACTCGCTGTGAAGAGAGTGAAGGACATAGATGCAGACGCCACCAGACACCCTTTCATAAGCTGCCCAGTTCTTATAATAGCCCTGATCGCCACGGAGGGCGGGGGTTCGCACTGCCGGAAACCAAGTTTCTTGAAGAGCAATGCAAAAGAAAGGGTGATAGCTGAGAAGTTGTCAGAGCTCAACAAGGTGGTGGAAGAAACCGCCGCAGTTCCATTGGAGGATGACATTGTTCATAGCTGAGAAAGGTGTGAAAGACTGGCGAGGCAGATTACGCGCTGGGTCACCTGCTGCCTCTGACGGAGCACCTGTGCAGTGCTATCCATTTCATCTGAGGAACCGGCGAGATCGAGGTCCTCAGCAGACGCAAGAATCTCCACCTCATCCTCAGACGCAGAGCTTGTAGGTAGCGGTTGAGTAGGTGTCATCGCAGGTGCCTTGGTCTTACGGGTCTTCAATGGCGCTTTCTCTCGCTGTTCCTTTGGTTGCCGTTGGTGGGAGGGCGTATTGGAGTCAGTCTCTGGGACTGAAGACGATCGCGAAGCTCGACGACCAGCGACCTGTGGCTTCTTCAGCTACTGGTGGGTGTCTACTGGGCCGCTGGTAGGAACCTGAGAAGGGAGTGACCCAAGGGATCCCTTCCTGGTGTCCCCTGTGGTTGAGGGGGTGCTGCTTCCGAGGTAGGTGGGATGGGAGCAACAGTGAGAGAAGTGGCCCCCACCATGAAGGGGACAAGTGTGGTCCTCTGGCTCTGAGAGCTGACTGTATGTGGTGCAGCGGATGGAACTGGAGCAGGAGTGACAGTGGCGGCATAAGATAACATCATGCACACCGGATGAAGCCGTTCAAATTTCCGCTTAGCCTCAGTGTAGGTCAGTCTATCCAGGGTCTTGTATTCCATTATTTTCCGTTCCTTCTGTAGAATCTTTTGGTCTGGCGAGCAAGGGGGACGGGGCTCTCCACAGTTGACACAGATGGGAGGCGGGGCACATGGAGTATCAGGATGGGATGGTCGATCACAATCGCGACATATGAGGCTGGAAGCACAGCGAGAAGACATATGGCCGAACTTCCAACACTTGAAGCACCGCATCGGGAGAGCGATATATGGCTTGACATCACAATGGTAGACCATCACCTTGACCTTCTCAGGCAATGTGTCACCCTCGAAGGCCAAGATGAAGGCACTGACGGCAACTTGATGATCCTTGGGACCCCGGTGGACGCGCCGGACGAAATGGACCCCTCGTCGCCCTAAGTTGGCGCACAGCTCGTCATCGGACTGTAAAAGAAGATCTTCGTGGAAAATAATGCCCTGGACCATATTTAAGATTTTATGTGGGGTGATAGTAAGAGAAACATCCCCCAACTCTGTACAAGCGAGCAAGGCTCGTGACTGGACAGAGGATGCTGTTTTGATTAAGACTGACCTTGACCGCATTTTGGACAAGCCCTCTACCTCCCCAAACTTGTCCTCTAAATGTTCTACAATGAACTGAGGCTTAACGGACACAAAGGAGTCCCCCTCAGCTCTGGTACAGACGAGATACTGGGGCGAATACCTTTTGCTGTCATTAATGGCTTTTCGTTACTCCCATGGTGTGGCCAGGGAGGGGAACTATTTGGGGTAATACACATTAGCCTTAAAGTGAGCTTTTGAACGCTTAAAGACTGCTGGTGGCTGGCCACCAGCAAGAGAAGATGTACCCTCCCCACAGGCGCCACCCAGCCACAGCAAAGGCCACCTGGCAGGATGGCCATTGCCGGGATTCCTGATGGCTCTCAAGTGGAGGATGCTTAAATTTTATTACTTACGTGGCACACCATTTGAATACTACACTGAAATTGGTTGGAAAGATCAGACAGAGGAGTGTATAAAGCACACAACTGGTGTGTTTTAATCATTTTGATTGGATGAAGATAAGGAAAGGAAGGGATTTGTATGTCGGAAATAATGTAATTTGATCGCATTTTTGTACTGCACTTTGATTCGTTGGAGACAGCGAGGCGGGTCGTGGGATATAAATCACACAATTGGTCTGTTTCCATCACTTTTGACTCTTAATACTGCACTATGATTGATTAAGAACCTGATTGCTTGGGAAGTTGCTGGGAAGGCGAGGTTATAAGCCACACAACTAATCTGTTTTCGTCATCCTGGACTTTTAATACTGCGCACTGTTCGGCGATTGGTTGGAAATAAGAAGGGGAGTCTGAGAGGAGTGGAGGAGGGGTGAGGGACAGGAGAGGTGAGAGTTTTTTAAGTCTCCATTAAATGCCTTATTTAAATACTTTGCTGCGATTGGTTGGGAAATAGATGTAGGAGGGATTTGGCAATAATACATAATTGAGATAGTTGGATTTTTTAAATTTTCTACGAACTATTTTTCAATTTCTCACCAACGCCATCTTTGGCTTTTAAATTTCCCTTCTTTTATATACATAACAGTGGATCTTACGTTGAATTTTATGTCATTTTTTGTATTTTCCACTGTCTGTCATTATGGAATAAATATATTTTTTTTAAATTCCCCCCAAAAGCAATTGCAGCGCAAGAACTGTGGTGGCACCTAGAATCAGAAATTTAGCCTAGCAATCGTATTTAAATTTTACTCACAATCGGTCTTAAATGTTTCATTCTCTGCCTACCAGTTAAGAAACGAAACTCATTCTCGCAATAACTCAACTTCCTCTTGCAATGCCACAATGTGTGGGAAAAACTTGGGACATGTATTAACCAGATAAACATCACAAACCTAGCTAGTGACATGATCCATGAGGGCAAGTAAGCGAAAAATTTGTATGTAGTATAGAAAGGTGTCAACTAACAATGTGAAACCGTGTTGCACACCTGAGAGCAATATGTGGAAAGTGGACCATGCAGCACTTATCTCAACAACTGCCCATGTGGGGATGTTTTCAGGGCGACTTAGTGCCGCCTGCAACCACTGACAGGGCTCAGTGACACTGCTCGCCTCAGATTCATTACGGATCTTTATCTCACTGGTATCCGAACAGGTCTTTTGTAAGTACAATAATCGTAGAATTCTTCTTGATCTGATGATCCTATACGCTGCAAAAACAACCAAAACAATAGTTACAGAGAATAAGCACTTTCTCATTACAAGTGTGTGCAACTACACGCCCACTGTATAACCACACAAGCTGCTACCAATGAAATGGTTGGGATCTGGGAATCCTGGAGTGCTAAACAGGTGGCCTCAGATCAATCAGAAACATGTTTAAAATTTTATTCCAGCACAAACAAATTTACATAAGGCATATGCTCTTAACCCGATGACAACTGATAAAGTTCTTTGGAAGTGTCAAGACTTCGGAATCAAAGCAGCTTAACATCAGGTACTTTTTAAAAGTGCCCCCAAGTATGCTTAGTGTTAGAGGATTAAAAAATAGAAGCAGACAAGCACCAATAACAACATAGTTTGGCATCAAAAACCCTTACAAACACCAATGACTCAATTAAACACTTTAATAGCCTAAATTTGTCTTAGTGGCGCCAACACTAAGATGTGGATATGATTGCTACGTCAAACCAGCAATAACTTATTCATATTACTGGTTGTTGGGTTCAGTGGTTGCCGTTCATGTTATTTTTAGAAATACAGCAACCAGACGAATTATATTTTGAAATTTATTCCTAAGATTTAACTTAATTATAGTAGGTATAGATTTACTACCTAAATAAAAGTTCGTCATCAAATGTAAATACTTTTTATATGTTTTTATTTATGCCAATAACTGTTTTGGGTTTTTACTCATCTTTAGTTGACTTAATAAATACTTCACTCTTCGTTCGTAAGTCTTTAAATATCGACAGCAATATAAGTGCTGCAGGTGACCTTTGTATGTTGACAATTTTGTATAGGTGCTATCTTTCCCGAGACGTATACACCACTGTCCATTAATATTGCTACACCAAGAAGAAATGCAGATGATAAACGGGTATTCATTGGACAAATATATTATGCTAGAACTGACATGTGATTACATTTTCAATCAATTTGAGTGCATAGATCCTAAGAAGTCAGTACCCACAACAACCACCTCTGGCCGTAATAACGGCCTTTATACGCCTGGGCATTGAGTCAAACAGAGCTTGGATGGTGTGTCCAGGTACAGCTGCCCACGCAGCTTCAACACGATACCACAGTTCATCAAGAGTAGTGACTGGCGTATTGTGACGAGCCAGTTGCTCGACCACCATTGACGAGACGTTTTCAATTGCTGAGAGATCTGGAGAATGTGCTGGCCAGGGCAGCAGTCGAACATTTTCTGTATCCAGAAAGGCCCGTACAGGACCTGTAACATGCGGTCGTGCATTATCCTGCTGAAATGTAGGGTTTCGCAAGGATCGAATGAAGGGTAGAGCCACGGGTCGTAACACATGTGAAATGTAACGTCAACTGTTCAAAGTCCGACAGTGCGAGCAAGCGGTGACCGAGACGTGTAACCAATGGCACCCCATACCATCACGCCGGGTGATATGCCAGTATGGCGATGACGAATACACGCTTCCAATGTGCGTTCAACGCGATGTCGCCAAACTCGGATGCGACCATCATGATGCTGTAAACAGAACTGAAAAAATGACGTTTTGCCAATCGTGCACCCAGGTTCGTCTTTGAGTACACCATCGCAGGCGCTCCTGTCTGTGATGCAGCGTCAAGGGTAGCTGCAGCCATGGTCTCCGAATTGATACTCCATGTTGCTGCAAACGTCGTCGAATTGTTCGTGCAGATGGTTGTTGTCTTGCAAACGTCCCCATCTGTTGACTCAGGGATAGAGACGTGGCTGCACGATCCGTTACAGCCATGCGGATAAGATGCTTGTCATCTCGACTGCTAGTGATACGAGGCCGTTGGAATCCAGCACGGTGTTCCGTATTACCCTCCTGAACCCACCGATTCCATATTCTGCTAACAGTCATTGGATCTCGACCAACGCGAGCAGCAATGTCGCGATAGGATAAACCGCAATCGCGATAGGCTACAATCCGACCTTTATCAAAGTGGGAAACGTGATGGTACGGATTTCTCCTCCTTACACGAGGCATCACAACAACGTTTCACCAGGCAACGGCGGTCAACTGCTTTTTGTGTATGAGAAATCGGTTGGAAACTTTCCTCATGTCAGCACGTTGTAGGTGTCGCCACCGGCGCCAACCTTGTGTGAATGCTCTGAAAAGCTAATAATTTGCATATCACAGCATCTTCTTCTTGTCGGTTAAATTTCACGTCTGTAGCAGGTCATCTTCGCGGTGTTGCAATTTTAATGGTCAGTAGTGTATTTACGATACATGACTCGGCAGATTTACTTACTTTCTACTTTGGATTTGTTGTTCCGATTTTCGCATTTGTAATCGTGGCAAAAGCACTTTTTTGTCTTCAATCTCTTCTCTTGTCATACAGAAGCTTTAAGTAGAAGTAGTACTTTCAGGAGCTGTAAGTAAAGTAGAACTCTGACCATAAAATATAACTTTCAGATGTAAACAAAGATGTCGGTCGGCAGCGTGATGGAGACTGTGCTGCTTTTGTGCGAGATGAAAGAGAAAACTGTTTGTGCTACTATTAAAAAGGCGAAAATCGGAACAACAAGAAGGAGGTATAAAAGTAAGTCCATCTACCCACGAACATGTCGTAAACATACGACTCGCTAAACAAAACTGTTAATTTAAACGAGCCATCTGCAGCATCCAAATCGTTTCGAAGTTTTAACGATGTTTAGCTAAAGATTGTAATATGTATTACGCGAATTGAAAATGGGTGAAAGCGCAATTATTGGCACTGGTTACTGCATTTCTTAAAACAAAGCCAAAAAATTCACACGAAAATTAGTCAACAACTGGATACTTAAGTTCAGCTAGCTGGGCAACGATTACACATTGAGGGATGAGTTTCGTGTTTGCCTTGATGAAAACATATTGCCGCATGTTGTTGTGAATAAACTGTGACCCCGCCACCTTCACCCCGAGGCAAATGATGAGAAGCAGAACATGGGAACCATAAAACCTAAAGGATGTTAAGTTACTATGTGAACTCTCATCATACTGACTGGGACATATATCTCTCATTTGTCATTGCATCATAGAGTTCGATGGTTGACACTGGTACTGCGTGAGATAATATTAGGGAGCAAAATAGCAGTTTCATTCGGTATGATAAAAGAAGAAAGTATCAGGCACATAGGTTATGTCCGTAATTTCGATTAAACTGTAAAAGAAGAGTGGAGACGGACGCAGGAAGCTACCATGAATGCATTAGAGAGGAAGGAAACAGCTGCGAAATGCGGAAGGAACTTACCTCACTATAGGTTGGTGCAATCCGTAATGTTATCCAACCCGTACATGCTGAAGGAAAGACACAAAGTCCGTCACGAGATATCAGGGACCTTACCAGGTGATTAAGACTGAGTCACCAGCCAACTGTAGGCTACAGTTGTGGACGTGGTCTACACTAGCGCGTGTTGGATACCTGTGGCCATTGTGCCGGCGCTCCGGATTTACACCCAGGACTACTAGATGGAAGTCTGCGAAGAGACAGAAACAGTTCTGGGCATGAGAATGTGGTCAGATCCGTGCTAAAGATACCGTCTGCACTGAGTTCAGGTATTTTTTTTACGTTTGTTGGAAATTTCTTACGGACTTATGGAGTAATGGGTTGTAAGGAATTGTGATTGAGGAGGAATTTTCGTACATAATAATGTTTAGAGTAAGGGTTTCTTTTAATTCAATTCGCATGGGAATGCTGACCAGCGACAGCGGTGCTCCTGAAGTGGGAGAGGGGGTGACAGTGGTCCCTGTCCTCACGTCGCAGCACACCAAGGGTGAGGGAGGAAGAGCCGCTAGTTGTGTCTGTGCTGCAGGTCTTCGCCTGGAGTGAAATGGAGGCCCCACAAAATGAGCACCTGGAAGGAGGAGTTCTTCTAGCCAGGGGAGAGCGTGTGGTGGTCATCAGCCGTCAATGCACGCTATGATTAGTTTTCGACGCTTGGGAACTGAGGAACGAAGTGAGGAGGCGGAGGATGTGTTTCCTGTCTTCAACGAAGAGCCAAGACCAGGGGTGTGCTCGGCAAAGCGGAAAATGCGAAAAATTACAGAAATATTATGAGCGATTACGGGAACACATGCAGCAAGCAGTCAAAGTTGCACCGCATTCGCTACGTCGACAAAATAGAGGTTGAATATTTGCTTGGTGGAGAATTTTGAAGAGTGTGTTCAGTACAGAATACGCCACTAACGTCTGAGAGTTGAACGGGAGTGTAGGGGCAGTGAAGAAATCGGCAGAGGATGGCACGTCATTGGTGGAGTGGCATGCTGTGCAGATAAAACGCCAGCAGCTTGAGTTCTTGAACAATGTGCGTATGTTACGGCGGCTGAGGAACGAAGTGATAGAATGTAGAAAGACATCAGGGGACACCATAAATCGAGACACAGGAATGGTGCCAGCTCTGGTAGTTGTGTTGGCTGTGAGAGTAACAAGGCTGTTCAAACCACTAGTGGTCTGCATTTGGGACACGTGGGTGACGATGATAAGCTTGCAGGAAGCTCTTGAGCATACGTTACTTTAGAGGAGCACCTTAGTCCATTTCTATTATGACCAGAGCAATACTTGTTGCAGTCATGAAAGCTGTGACGGTAACTGCCGCTAGAGCTGAGTGCCGAAGTTCACTGCTTTGTTACTATGTATAACTTCGTACAAAGAAGGACAGATGACGAGTCGTTAAGCTGAGAAGGTGGGGATAGATACGTATTGATGATGGAGGAAGATCTCAAACTGTGCGAGAAGGAGATATTTATAGCTTGACTAAAGAGGACTGATTCACAATAGAGAAGACAGGTGTGTGGTTAAATTATTCCTGGACAAAGGAGACGGCCAAGATCGCACATGAGACATTACTGAACCTAAATCTTACTTCCAGCAAGCAGGATTACATTGGATTTATTTCGTACACGCAAGGTAGGCTCTCAGGGACAAGGCAAGTGGAACTGGAAGGTAGTGGGTTCTTGATTAGTGGGACAAGCATGTGGTACAACAACGCAAACATTCCGTCTAACAAGCACAGCGTAACATAGCAAGTTATACCGGCCAGGCGAACCACTGAAGGTGCTTCCGATGTGGTGTTTAACATTCCTCAGTAACACACAGAAACTAACTATAATTTATCCATTCCCTGAACCGACTCACAGCTGTGCAAGAGGATGGATTTTAGAAGAGCAGTACATGTAGTAATCGCAGCAGAACGGGGAAGAGCAATGACGAATGACTGTGACCTTTGATTTTACGACACCTAGTACTGTAGTGATTCTGATGCTACTGTTTGTAACCTTTATATATCTATGTGGAAACCCACCCATCAACGTGATTTAACAGTAGCACAGATTACATAGATGGAATTCCTAGAGCATGAGGGTGAGTGTAGGAGCGTAGCCGCATAAGAAATATGTTCCCTAGAGCTTAAGATGATACAAGGTCCAAAACATGCTGTGAGGGTAACGTGACAGAATTGTCAAGGGCACATGGATAACAGGATTACAAAGGAGACGCAGAATATGATCAGCGTTCCCTGTTAAGTGGAGTAGTAACATAAGAGAAAGTATAATGTGTTAGTATGGTAGGTTAAATTCAGTCTCTGAACCATGTTGTGTAAGCCACCAGAAACTCCTGTGATGGAAATCTGTTCTGTAAAGTGTGATATGAAATTCACTCGATGTGGGAATCTCAGTTGTACATCGGTTCTATGTGGGGACCCAGGAGCCAGATCTGATCGTACGAGGGCCAGCGTATCGCCACAGTTATTTTGTGTGCAGATCTATCGGATATAGTGGCAGAAACTTTACAGTAGCTGCTTGCTGGTGTTCACATGTGGTATTATTCAGAATAAGAATGGAAATGGCACATTGGTGCAACAGGTGCGCAGCTATCATGTAACAGTAGGTGTCATTTTGGACCCAGCAGTAGTAATACGACATGCGAGCTACACTAGATGAGGAGAGAACACGAAGCCGCCAGCAGCAGTCACAAGATCGGGCCTCCATCGCCGTAACTGGGTGCCCAGTCCTCCAGCGAGATTCCAGGGGGCAGCGGGTCACGTCCCGAACCACTTCCGACGCCGTCGGAGCGGGAGCCGACGCATGAGCCACAGTCGCCCACCAAGACGTAGCTGTCTACTGAGGAGCTGGCGACTGCTGCAAGAATTCCAGCCGTCGATCAGCCCAGCCGATGCAGCGTGACTTTAGTGCGACTCATGTAACGGCATACAGGACACTGGCGCCATCAATCCTGGATGCACATATCACTGCCACCAAGACGGTTGCTAGTTGTCACCAATCCGGCCATGCAGTACTCACCAGTTTCTGAGGTTGGTGTGGCCGTTACCACGCTTCTACAGAGTCCAAATGTCTGAGTACAGTAATGTGGCTGTTTTCGTTGCTGTTTTTCCCTGGGCTGCCACAAACCTGCGACCTCGCCACAAGTCTCCATCGTACACCGTCCTCAAAATCACACCAGTCATGGGGTTTACTTCTATACATACAAGAATACGTCTTAAAAATGGAAATTATCTTGCCTGCACACTAGCTGATAATTTACTACATAACAACAATAACTAATTTTTTAGAACCATCACGAACGGGCTATTAAAATTCGTTATTTCTACAGATATGTGAATGGTACACTAGCTTTACTTGTTGGATATGGAAAATAAAGACATATATTTCCATTGATAATGGAATAAATTACCGAAAAATATCATATTGATCATCGAACATGAACAAATAATAAAGTAAACTCCCTTGATCAATTGAAGAGGCAAAAATCATTAAATACAACGGATAAGCATCTATTTGTATTAAAAAGCTACACTTCAGCGAAAATAAAATAAAAGATAGTGTTACGCTAAGAAAAAGTCATGGAAACGAAACAGCTTTGTAAGTGTCATAGCATACTGGGGAAAAATTTCGGAGCAGAAAGAGTGGCATAAAAGTAAAGAAATTAATCGAAAATTCCACCAACGTTTTTGTAAATGTTGAATGTGGAAATACAGACCTTATGTTTACATATCCCATTAACATAACCGTGCGGTATAACAGAGAACTAAGATCACAGACAGATTTGGGAGTGACATATGATATAAAAGAAGAGTATTTGGGGATAAAAACTGGGCAGTTGCATGCAGAATGCAACAGCACACATCCTGAGGAATACACTGCGCTACCTACGGAAGTAAAAGGGGATTCGCCAATGCAGAAAGTGTTATACGCATCGATAAGGGGAGTACATTATTTTTCCTATACCTCATTTCGTAGACAGAATCAACCTTAAAGCGAACGATTTGCCAACAGAAGTGGAGAAACTGGAGAAGTTATTGAAGCAGGTTTCTGCCAGAAGAAATGCATCATTCTCCTTAGATACTTCGTACGAGTACTTTGTGATGACGCATGGTCGTATAGAGTACGGTTACAGACTGTCGAATATATACCCCTCACGCGTAATGGAGGTAAAGATAGGACATGACACGTGTCAGCGTATTGTCTGATGGCAAAAGAGTATCAGAGGAGTTTCAGTTAGACGTATTGAGCCTCCAAGAACCGTATACGAAGGCAGGACACATCTCCAGTGTGCCAGTAACTGCGCAGATAGTCAGACAAGGTCAGTGTCCTATGGCAACAATAACAGTACTAAACAAGGCCGTAAGAGTGACAAAAATATTACAGTAGTACAGTACTGTTCAGAACACGTGATATGTATGGAAATGTTAACCGAGAGGAAGAGTTGCATCCTGGTTTCCGTGTATTTTCAGTTTAGTCATGAGATCGACGAGTATATACTAAAACTAAATGGTATTAATCAACTAGGATGAACTAAGCCTATTGTGGACTCCACTGATGCAAATGCAAAGTCAGTATTGTGGCATAGCCCTGTGACTGAGGACGAAAGTTGGGAACAGTCAGCTGCTCTGCTAATGGAAAAACTATTTGCTGGCGATGGAGAAGAGGGCGAGACAGATGATCAGCGTAGGTTACGGGAAATGTTATGGCAAGAATATAGGAACTATGTTGACTGGAATACTCTCTTTCAAATTCTGTAGGTGGCAGGGGTAACATACAAGAAGCGAAAGGCTATTTACAATTTCTACAGAAACCAGATGGCAGTTATAAGAGTCGAGGGGCATGAAAGGGAAGCAGTGATTGGGAAGGGAGTGAGACAGGGTTGTAGCCTCTCAACGATGTTGTTCAATCTCTATATTGAGCAAGCAGTAAAGGAAACAAAAGAAAAATTCGGAGTAGGTATTAAAATCCACGGAGAAGAAATAAAAACTTTAAGGTTCGCCGATGACATTGTAATTATGTCAGAGACAGCAAAGGAGTTGGAAGAGCAGTTGAACGGAATGGACAGTGTCTTGAAAGGAGGATATAAGATGAACATCAACAAAAGCAAAACGAGGATAATTGGATGTAGTCGAATTAAGTCGGGTGATGCTGAGGGAATTAGATTAGGAAATTAGACAGTTAAAGTAGCGTTTCTGAAGAAGAGAAATTTTTTAACATCGAGTATAGATTTATGTGTCAGGAAGTCGTTTCTGAAAGTATTTGTATGGAGTGTGGCCATGCATGGAAGTGAAACATGGACGATAAATAGTTTGGACAAGAAGAGAATAGAAGCTTTCGAAATGCGGTGCTACAGAAGAATGCTGAAGATTAGATGGGTAGATCACATAACTAATGAGGAGGTACTGAATAGGATTGGGGAGAAGAGGAGTTTGTGGCACAACTTGACTAGAAGAAGGGATCGGTTGGTAGTACATGTTCTGAGGCATCAAGGGATCACCAATTTAGTATTGGAGGGCAGCGTGGCGGGTAAAAATCGAAGAGGGAGACCAAGAGATGAATACACTAAGCAGATTCAGAAGGATGTAGGCTGCAGTACGTGCTGGGAGATGAAGAAGCTTGCACAGGATAGAGTAGCATGGAGAGCTGTATCAAACCGGTCTCAGGACTGAAGACCACAACAACAACAACATAGCCGGCCGCTGGTGGCCGCGCGGTTCTGGCGCTACAGTCTGGAACCGCGCGACCGCTACGGTCGCAGGTTCGAATCCTGCCTCGGGCATGGATGTGTGTGTTGTCCTTAGGTTAGTTAGGTTTAAGTAGTTCTATGTTCTAGGGGACTTATGACCTCAGCAGTTGAGTCCCATAGTACTCAGAGCCATTTGAACCATTTTTTGAACAACAACATAGGAATAATAAACTTGTGTACCATTTCACACAAGAAGATTTTAAGACTGAAAAAGAAAGTATCCCCAGGATCAGATGGGATCCCTGCTGAAGTAATACAAGCCTCATGTGAGCAATTAGATAGTTACTTGTGTGATCTGTACAATGAGTGTCTCTTGCAAGGAAGGTCTCCTGCACTGTGGAAGAACGCTAAAGTGGTAATAATCAGTATAAGGCAGGATAAGGATCCAATCGCACCCGAATCCTACAGACCTATTTGTCTTTTGAATGTTCTCGGCAAGATATTTGAAAAACTATTATGCAAAAGACTAAAACATGACGGACTGCTACAAGGGATGAGCTCTTACCAGTATGGGTTTAGAAGAGGCAAATCAGCTGAAGACGCAATAAAGAAGTCAATTTCGTTAGTGACAGACACTCATTCTACGAACGCTGTAACGGTGGTGACTGATATGGCTGGCGCTTTCGATAACCTATGGTGGCCATCTTTCTTTGGTCGCCTTTGGAACCTGGAGTGTCCAGAAGCGCTGTATAATTACCTGAGAGATTATTGCCATGGGCAACACGCTTCCTTAACATGTGCAGGAAAGAAAACAATGAAGACAATAACAAAAGGGTGTCCACAGGGATCGACATGTGGTCCAGAGTCTTACGATGTGGCACTGGGGCCTGTACTACAGAAGTTACACGACAGCGGTACATAAGCAGTCTGCTGGAATTTACAGATAGCCTAATGTGCTGCTCTTTGTAAGTGGTGGCTCCACAGGAATTGTAGAAGACAAATGTAATGCGTCCCTCCACGAAATTGAGGGCTGGTGTTGAAAGTGCACGTCACAAAACAACATGCCTCCTGCTGAAAGGTAATCTAATAAGAAACCCTAAAATAAAATTAAATGACATAACGCTTACAAGAAGTGCAGTAACGAGATATTTTGGGGTATTTTTGGATGAATGTCGTAACTTCGCACATGAGGTAGAGGGAGCAGACGGGGAAGGTACCAAAGAAATGAATAGATTTGTAACCATTTCAAACAGGCAGTTTCGACTTCCCTTGAAGACAATCAGAATATACCACCAATTTATATTAAAATCAGTAGTAGGGTATGGTGCGAGCCTCTGGGCTCATAGACTGCAGCTAGTGAAGCCAGCCTCAATAGTGCGAAGATTTCATCGAAGTGTGCTACTAAGATTAACGGGGCGTACAACACTACCCCGAATGATGCTTTGATAGTAATTCTAGGAATATTCACACTGAATTTGGAAACTAGGAAAAGGGGAGTCTTTTCCGGATTAAAGAAAGGCAATCAAATTGAAGTTCGGAGGGTGCTTGGAACTGAGACCAGTTCGAAAAAGGCAATAAAAGATCTCATATTAAAACTGTGGCAAAATGAATGGGATACCTCAGGCACTGGCAGGAGAACATACGAATTTCTCTCTAATATCAGGGAGAGATTAAAAATGAGACTTCTTTTCCCGTCGAGTGGACTGATACTTTACCTGAGTGGCCATGGCCCTTATGCCACGTATCTGTACAAAACCAGAAGACAGATGAATGGCAGTTGCGCCTGCGGCAGTGTGGGCACACCAGAACACATATTGTGGGGCTGCGCGCTCTCTGAAGATGCAGCGGGTAATGGGCGTCTAGTATTAAGGATGTTGGATCCCAAAGCAGCACTAAGGAGGGAGTCGACCTGGCGCATCTTGGACGATACTGCAAGTGCAGTATCCAGGAAGACCAAAGAAGACTTCACGAGGCATTAAACCGTAACACATCATGCTTCCATCGAGGCTAGACAATATAATCTACAGATGGAGAGAAGATGACTGAGGTTGGTGACCAACGAGTGAAATACTGTCCCAAGAATCTATATTGCGTTGGTAGAAGTGATTATGGTAGTGTGGACTTCAATAAGTGACAGTGATAGGTGGATTTACTCGCTACAGTGGAAACACTGCTGACGTGCTGCCCGACGCCGAAGGAATCAAGTGGACGATGGCTTTTGACTGGAGTGCCATTAGGGCGGATCCAGCAGCGGAAACAACCATGTACAAATGCACCAAAATAAATGAACAAAGAGGACAAATTCTAGTGTTTGTTGGAAATTAATAGTTGGGTAATTGGTTCAGAGTTTTAATGTAGTTTTGCAGGAATAGAAGTAGTTGTAGCTTTTTTTCCCTCTTTAATCTCTCTTTTTTAAAATTAAGTATCGGAAACAAATAGTTAATGCATAACTTCCAACTATCCAGGTAAATATGATTTTTATGGCCTATTTAAGCTTTTTAGATAATAGTAATTTGTAAGTAGGCTGTTTAGGTTTTCTTATTGGCAACGTTACGTAGCGCTCTGTGTGAGAATCACTGGCTGTGCTGTGTGCAGTCTGTGGCTAGTTTGCATTGTTGTCTGCCATTGTAGTGTTGGGCAGCGGCAGATGGATGTGAACAGCGCGTAGCGTTGCGCAGTTGGAGGTGAGCCGCCAGCAGTGGTGGATGTGGGGAGAGAGATGGCGGAGTTTTTTAATTTGTCATGAACTGCTATATATATTATGACTATTAAGGTAAATACATTGTTTGTTCTCTATTAAAATCTTTCATTTGCTAACTATCCCTATCAGTAGTTAGTGCCTTCCATAGTTTGAATCTTTTATTTAGCTGGCAGTAGTGGCGCTTGCTGTATTGCAGTAGTTCGAGTAACCAAGATTTTTGTGAGGTAAGCGATTTGTGAAACGCATAGGTTAATGTTAGTCAGGGCCATTCTTTCGTAGGGATTTTTTGAAAGTCAGATTGCGTTGCGCTAAAAATATTGTGTGTCAGTTTAAGCACAGTCAGGTATAATTTTTCAAAAGGGGACGTTTCATATGTCGACCCTTAGCCGAGGATACCTCACTGGAATCTTCTGATTTTTTCCTTGTAGTTTGTGTAATTAGCGTAGATTTTGTTTATTGCTAGCGCATAATTGTAGAGAGAATCTCCTTTGTAGTTGCAGTCTTTCATTGTTGTACAGTATAACGGTGTGGCATGCATGTAGATTTGTACCAAGTATTTCGCAGCTGCGCATGAAATTAACGAGATATCATTTTCAATGCTATGTTAATGTGTTATCTTATTTTGCTCTTCAAATAGTGCTTTTCTGTGTTATCGTGTGAAATATTGTGACAATAATGGCGTGTGAAAAACGTAACACTAGGCTCCAAAGTAAACTGAGAAATAATAGTGACGACGAGCGTAGCTTATCAGCGCCGCCGAGTAATGAATTTACTAATGTTCAAAGTAGTAATTTGGTAACTGTGCGTAGGGAAATGGAGCGGGCGTCAAATAATGGTGTAGACAGTGAAACAGGTAGTGAACAGGGAAGCATTATCGATCGACCGGTCGGCAACAGCTTTCCTCAGGAATCCGAAATGACAGGACACCATCTTGCAAATACTGTAGATTCAGGTTTTGCGTCCTCACCGTTTTCTCAAATAAGTCAAGACACATTTTCTGCTTATCAAAATGTGAATGTTGCCGGTGCAAATGCACTGCCGAAAAGCGTAGAGGAACAGATTCCAGACACTAATGCAGTGTTATTACAGCTAATGCAACAAATCGAACAAAATCAGAGACAAACACAGCAAAAGCTTCAAAAGTTAGACACAATGGAACAAAATCAGAGACAAACACAGCAAAAGCTTCAAAAGTTAGACACAATGGAACAAAATCTTCAAAAGTTAGACACAATGGAACAAAATCTTCAAAAGTTAGACATCACACTTGAACAAACACGTGAAGATTTAACTACTGAGTTACATAACATTGAATCGAAATGTCAAAAAGTCTGTAATGACGTAAAAACACAAATTTGTGAGCATTTTCAACCTACTTTTTCGCGGCATGAAAATGCATTACAGAATCACGAAGCAGCCATAAAAGAACTGCAAACTATTGTTCATGAAAATCATGAGACCTTGCAAGCTAAATTTGACTCAGTTGAATCTACTGATTCGGTTACGCAACTTGCAAAAACCCAGGAAAACTTAGAGGACACAGTAGATACTCTGAAACTTGGTTCAGAAAAACACACTGAGGAAATAAGTACACTATCGGAGAAAGTAGCCGAACTTTCGGATCAGTTCACTAATTTATCTACGAAGGTAGATGATAATCTCAATGACACAAAACCGGTAGTCTTTAATGACACAGAAGAGTGTGAACAAATTAGGAAATTCAATCAAAATCAAATCAATATACAGTACAAAAGAGAAATCCGGGAAGTACAAGATCAGTTGGCACAAGTAATACAAAAATTACAAATTTCAGAGGACACTCGCGCTCCAACACGGGAAGAGGGACTTAGAAATACGGAAAAGCCGCAAAATAATAACACAGGGCATTTCGGAAGTTATGAAAGAAATTGGCAATGTGCACCGAATTTTGAGATGGAACGGCCGACACGACCTAACAATGACCGATATGCGACTCGCCGACATGATGATTTTGACTATAAGCTGTTCATCACTACACATAAATTCAAAACATTTAAGAATTCTGGCAACGACATTCATCCACAAGCATGGCTCCATCAATTCTCTCATTGTTTTCCTCCCAACTGGTCGTTAGAACACAGATTAGAATTTATGTGTGGCTATTTAGAGAATGAACCAGCTGTGAGAATGCGATCGGTCATTCACGATTGTCACAGTGAAGGAGAATTTTACCATGCCTTCCTCTCAGCATATTGGTCTCAAGCTACACAAGACCGAGTAAAACATAGCATCATCATGATGAAACACTTTGAACAATCTGAATTTTCCAGTCTTGTCAAATATTTTGAAGACATGTTGCACAAGAATCAATACCTGTCAAACCCATACAGCCCCTCAGAACTCATCCGCATTTGCTTAATCAAACTGCCTGAACATTTACGACATATTATTTTAGCAGGACGTTGCAAAGACGACGTTGAAGCTTTTCAGGGACTGTTACAAGAATTAGAAATTCACACAGACAGTCGCGGGATGCGAAAACAGGAAAACAATCACTACAGGTCACATCCGTCACAATTCCGTGACGACAGAAACGATAACTGGAAGCGACAAGGCTATTCTCACCACACAAATCGTGACCAAAATAGACACCACCCGTATGACAACCGTTGGCAGAGTAGTAATAATTACAGGGAAAGGTCACCTCTCTGCAGTAATGACTATCACAGAGACAATCAGAGAAACAGACAATATGGGAACCAAAATAATAAATATCAATTGAGACAGAACAACTTCAGACGCAACAGTTCAGCACGCAGTTACGATTCTGGGAGAAATTCTCCACCACATGACCGACAAACAAGAAACTACAGGAACTACCGACATGACGACAAACGATATAATCATAATGACAGACCTGAATTTCATCAGAACTGGTGGGATTTAAACAGGGCTGGGCCCTCTGGGCAAGGTGAATTTGTAGAAGTTAGACCTCCAAATCCCAATAACGACACGCGCCAACAAAGGAACAGACAATGACTCGCACGGCAGGCAGCCGCGTGCGCCGGCTGACTCAGAGAAAAATAACAGACGCTAACGTTGAGAAAAAAAATTCCAGTATTCTTTACCGACGTATACCGTATGATAATTGCGTTCAAGTTGAAACTCTGTGTACTAGGAAGAGTAAAGGTTTACACCACATTTCACATGTAAAGCCGTTTATTGAAAGATAATCTGTTTTTTAACTTTGTCTTTGCCATATAACTTTTCACTTTACATTACTAGTATGCTTAGTCAGACTTAGGATCTGTTAACATGCAACAATGTTTGAAGTTAAATATCCAGTCTAGAACCTAGGGAACATTTTTAAACAGAAATTACGAATGCATTGTTATAGTGAACAGGCGACACAGTGTTGTATTTGTACATTCTTGCTTGTTAGTTGCACGATTACGTAACGACTATCAGGCTTACGTACTTAGGACACATACTGGTACTGCTAATGAGATTCTAATGCAATATTTTGGTTTACTTGAAAATACATTCTGGATTTAAAGTAATTTCAGTGAGATACCAGATGACATAGTGGTTAGTTTATGTGACAGCTACACGATTTTATCACGACACTACTAATGAGTGACAATTTACAATGTTGCTTTTGCAGTGTTTCTGTTTTATATCTGCACAGTTTTCTGTTTTATTCTGGAAAGTAAAACATATTTTAGTAGTAACTTTTGTGGTATAGCAGCAATGAGACAGCCTTTTTCGTAGCAGAACAATACGATACATTATAGTACTTTCTTCATCACGCCAATAAACATAATAACTACGATATCTATACGCAAAGCATTTCACTTTTGTTTATCATGAGGTAAGTACATTGACTTCTGCAGAACTTAGCTTTCGGAGGACGATAACTACGACACTTCCACAGAAATTATCTTACAGCAAGACGCACATTTAGCGCTACAGGACACGCATTTGAGAGATTAATTTTGTACTTAATCCATTTATTTTTCAAGATTTTTGGATTACAAAGAAAGTTTTCCGTGATATATTTCATTCCATTGCTGTAATCTGTAACACCTGAGGGTATAATTACATTAATCCTCAGGGGGGTACACGCTTACTTTGTGTACCATGTGTTTGGCAAGCACAAGGAGCCCTAGCTAATATGGTATTTGCTTATACAACTTTACACTTCGGTACCATATTTCCCTAACACATAAATTACACACCTACCTGATCATTTAACTGAGAGACAAACATTTTTTTTACTACATCAGTGATACATGTTTACACAATTACACGGTTGGATTACTTCACACTTATGAAATTGTATTTTGTCTGTACTTTGTGAAATGCTCATATTTTTCCGGAACCATTGTGATACTATGAGAGCTTTGAACGATGTATTTGGTAAGGGAGCATGATTTTTAAAGTACGTTTGAGGTAAATCACACTACTGACATGAGCAGAGAATTTTTTTTAGGTTTTGACACTATTGGAGGAAGCTACAACGATTTTGAGATTTGGCTGAGGTTTTATGAAGTTATTATTACGATGACTATGTGTATTATGCTGTTGCAGTATGTTTATGATCAATAACCTGATGCTATATGAGTTATTTGAATATGCTACGTATCTGTTATGATGAAATATTGAAGAAGTGTCGACGAATAAGGTAAGGAGTAATGAATAGTGTTTAGGGACTCTGACTTGTGAAAAAAGGATGTTGGAAACCAAGAATCATACTTTAAGAGTTATGAAATGTGTGTAAATGCGTGAATGTATCACAATGCCGGTGAAAATTTTTTGGACACTGTTATATTCATAAGATTTTGTATCTACACATTTGCAACACAAATTCTCGACCTCTGAAATTTTTTATATGAGACTGCCACTGTAGCGGAAACTTCTGTCGTAAATATTTCCGTAAGAAAGTTAAGTGACCACCTGCACATAATGCGTCGTGGGCACCCAGCTGTGTCAGACGCCTGGAGAAAAAGCCATTAGTGTGTGTGCCATTTCAGAGGCACAGGTAGAAAAGACAAAAAAACGGAGGCCATTATCCTCGCTATTGACATTCCTTTGTAGAAAGCACCGCAAATACGACACGCTCATTACTTGGAAAGATACTTACATTTGCACACCTGATTATGACAAGCGTCTTTCTCGAGAATTGAGAGAATTTTTACTAACTTATGAAATGTCACATGACTATTGAATGATATTTTTATGCTTTGGTTGGCGTAATTGCTTATTTCATTTGATATCTGTTTTCCAGCTGTGTTGCAGCATTGGTTTTATAAAATAAACTTAAATGCATTTGCTAATGTGAACACTTTCTGTCAACAGATCTATTAAATAATTATTTTACGATCCACGTTCTTCAAAAAAAGGAGCTCTTGGAATGGAAAGAACAATAAGAAGGGACTAATAACAGTAACTGCATATATAATTTTCTTTTCAAGTGCTTGGTAATTTTTTGTAGAATTAGTTTTTGTGGTGCACCACTTTAATTACATAGACATTAAGATGTGATTATACATTTCCCTTATCTGCATTGTTAACTTTAGTGTACTATTTTTTCTGCTTGAGCTGTGTCATGTTTAGGTATTTTATTTCATTTTCTGCTGCTGTTTGCCAGGCATAGTGTTACTGAATTTGAATTTGTGTTACTCTGCTAAGCCAGATTACTACTGATTTATTTTTCTTGTTTGCTGTGCATTGCCTCATATTAGTTGTAATGTTGAATTGCTTGGTAATTTAGATTTATTGTAGCTTGCTTTGCAAATTTGAATTTTTTTGTCCTTGCTGCTTGTGTTACTTGTTTTGTGCTGCTGCATTGCCTCATCCCTTAGTTTAGCATCTGAGCTCAGTAGATTTAAGTTAGCTTAAGAGGGGGTAGACTATATAAGAAACTAACTATGATGAATTGGAAGAAATGCATTGAGAAGATATAAGAAAATGGTTTGGCCAAAAAAAAAAAAAAAAAAAAAACGTAGTGTACAGTGGAGAAAAACTATTTTGAAAGAGGATGTGAACAGAATACAGAAAGCAGGCTTAGATAGTACTTTTGGGAATAATGATGAACAAAGGGAGATCTCCATGCAAAATACTGCAGTAAAACAAACCCTGTCCTTTCCTTTTGTGTCATCCCTCTATATGTTTGTGTACCCTTGTGTATTTGTGTTTTTCCTGTCTTTATGTGTTTAGCTGATGAGAGCTATGTTGTAGAATTTTTCTAAAACTATGTTATTTACTTTGTAAAGGTGTTGAGACATTATTTATTCTGTTTTGTTGCTCATATGTGAAGGTGATGTTTCAATAATTATTCTGATCTTTTATGTAAGTACTCATGTCATAATTCCTGTAACACTGATGTATATGTTATTTCGACTTTTTTTTAAAGCCTGTACTACAAATGTTATCTGTATTGTTATGTTCTTTAATGATGTATTTTGTACCTTTGTTATTGTATTCTCATGTTATAAAATTGTAATTGACACCAGTTCATCAAATTAAGTAACTTGTAAGTTTCATTTCACTGCACACGTTTCTCTTGGTCATAGTATATGGACAATATGCGAGAAGTAGGGACAGATAGCGTTTGCACGTGTGTTAATAATTCAGCAAGGGACTGGATAACAGCATTGCTGGTTCTAAGGACAATTCCAAAAACTTTGTGAGTGCACAAGTGGTGGTTATGGACTTGCTATATTCTCCGCAAGACTCTTCGATGGTGGTTGTGCACCTGCACAGTCGCAACAGATGGCTGCTGGCAATCTCTACAAGGACTACAGTGGGTCTGCATCTTTGATGACCAACCAGTACCATTATTTCTACAAGGACTGCAGTGGGTCTGCGCCTCTGGCGGCCCACCAATACCGTAATCTCTACCAGGACTACAGTGGGTCTGCTCTGTGATGACCTACCTACCAATACTCTTCAAAATTTCACTGACTCTGCTGTGGGTTTGCTCTGTTGTGGACCAATACCTGTCTGCATGTCAAGACTTAGCACTGTCTTTCCTTTGGAAGGACAACACTACTTCTTCAAGATTGCATGGAAATCCACTACTTCCGTGTGCATTTTCTTTTACTGCAATGTTACTGTGACGAATAATCAGGACTGTCTTTATCGACTGTGAGAAAATTTTAGCTTTTGACCAACATTGTATCAATAAGTGTGTGCCTTTGTTTTCTTTGTTATTGTAATTATGATAAACTTTTTCAAATCTGTATTGGCCACTGCCCAAAACAATTTGTAAAATTTTTTGTGGGGAGCATGGGGGCTATGTAAGTAGGCTGTTTAGGTTTTCTTATTGGCAACGTTACGTAGCGCTCTGTGTGAGAATCACTGGCTGTGCTGTGTGCAGTCTGTGGCTAGTTTGCATTGTTGTCTGCCATTGTAGTGTTGGGCAGCGGCAGATGGATGTGAACAGCGCGTAGCGTTGCGCAGTTGGAGGTGAGCCGCCAGCAGTGGTGGATGTGGGGAGAGAGATGGCGGAGTTTTTTAATTTGTCATGAACTGCTATATATATTATGACTATTAAGGTAAATACATTGTTTGTTCTCTATTAAAATCTTTCATTTGCTAACTATCCCTATCAGTAGTTAGTGCCTTCCATAGTTTGAATCTTTTATTTAGCTGGCAGTAGTGGCGCTTGCTGTATTGCAGTAGTTCGAGTAACCAAGATTTTTGTGAGGTAAGCGATTTGTGAAACGCATAGGTTAATGTTAGTCAGGGCCATTCTTTCGTAGGGATTTTTTGAAAGTCAGATTGCGTTGCGCTAAAAATATTGTGTGTCAGTTTAAGCACAGTCAGGTATAATTTTTCAAAAGGGGACGTTTCAAATTATGAAGAATAAAAAATAATTCCATTAATACAAATAAATCTATTTGAAAATGAAATTATGTAATTCTGATATAAACAACCCAAACCTTATTTTTGGGTATACAGCAGACAGTTCGATAGTAAGTGACAGTAACACTGTATCCTCCTCGTGTTCTTAATATAAGCTCCATAATTTCAAAGTTAGTTTTAATTTAACTAAATAAACTGCAGTATTAAATGCCTCTACGTTTTATGGAAACAGATCTGAGGATGGTCCCATTACTCTGGAAAACAGTGTGATGGAACTGGTTCAACACAAATAACAGAATGAGTTGAGTTATTCAACAGGCCATTAGTATCAACAGACATAGATCTACCGAGGATTCTATGACTTTCATTGCTACAGAGTTACGTGTAGAGATAATGAGACTAAAACTTACCGAAATTACCTAATTACCTGTTTTTGCTGGTTTGATGTCCATATGATCAATCGTTTTAGTTTACGAAAATCACGTCCACAATCACAAAGAAGCATGTACTCGAAAGTCGTAATTGTCCTAGCAAAGTGATAAACTTGATTGTAACAACAAGATGGAATGCTTTAGTCTCTGAACACGTGTATGTGAGAAATGGGGCAAGCATTACCGTTTTTCCTGATGATTTAGGTTTGCTTGGCTTATCTAGGCGACTATCGACACCACTGCTGCAACTGTCTACCGCCATTTCGTTCTCCAGGAGACTTAGTGCGCCGCCTGTGACGTCCCCGACTATGGCTGTGTATGACTTCCATCCACTCCCTGTTTGCTATGTTATTTATTTTATTTTACTCACTTACTTTATCGATCACTTTTAGATCTTTCACACTTTCTCTTTCACCCACCCAGACGTCCTTAGTGATGCTCAGTATAGTGAATATTGCAACGTCCTTAGTAGATGACTTTTACCAAAGAATATTAATACTTTCGTTAATTTCATTGCTATTAAGTGCATTAAACGAGCTTAACTAATTATACGATCAAACAATTCAAGTTTACTTACACCCATACGCAGTAATATGTAACTAATGGGAGTTGCCTTAGAACCAACTATTTGCTTTGTGTAGAGATGCAACAACACATCTGGATGGTCGAGTATTTATTTAGATTTAAGTGGTTATATTTTTATACTGACTTTCATTGTTGTATGATTATGATTATGGTAGGGTTACTAATGATGCCTATGGTCACTCCATTTTCCTCATAGTGGTTTGCGGTCACATGTACACTCCTGGAAATTGAAATAAGAACACCGTGAATTCATTGTCCCAGGAAGGGGAAACTTTATTGACACATTCCTGGGGTCAGATACATCACATGATCACACTGACAGAACTACAGGCACATAGACACAGGCAACAGAGCATGCACAATGTCGGCACTAGTACAGTGTATATCCACCTTTCGCAGCAATGCAGGCTGCTATTCTCCCATGGAGACGATCGTAGAGATGCTGGATGTAGTCCTGTGGAACGGCTTGCCATGCCATTTCCACCTGGCGCCTCAGTTGGACCAGCGTTCGTGCTGGACGTGCAGACCGCGTGAGACGACGCTTCATCCAGTCCCAAACATGCTCAATGGGGGACAGATCCGGAGATCTTGCTGGCCAGGGTAGTTGACTTACACCTTCTAGAGCACGTTGGGTGGCACGGGATACATGCGGACGTGCATTGTCCTGTTGGAACAGCAAGTTCCTTTGCCGGTCTAGGAATGGTAGAACGATGGGTTCGATGACGGTTTGGATGTACCGTGCACTATTCAGTGTCCCCTCGACGATCACCAGTGGTGTACGGCCAGTGTAGGAGATCGCTCCCCACACCATGATGCCGGGTGTTGGCCCTGTGTGCCTCGGTCGCATGCAGTCCTGATTGTGGCGCTCACCTGCACGGCGCCAAACACGCATACGACCATCATTGGCACCAAGGCAGAAGCGACTCTCATCGCTGAATACGACACGTCTCCATTCGTCCCTCCATTCACGCCTGTCGCGACACCACTGGAGGCGGGCTGCACGATGTTGGGGCGTGAGCGGAAGACGGCCTAACGGTGTGCGGGACCGTAGCCCAGCTTCATGGAGACGGTTGCGAATGGTCCTCGCCGATACCCCAGGAGCAACAGTGTCCCTAATTTGCTGGGAAGTGGCGGTGCGGTCCCCTACGGCACTGCGTAGGATCCTACGGTCTTGGCGTGCATCCGTGCGTCGCTGCGGTCCGGTCCCAGGTCGACGGGCACGTGCACCTTCCGCCGACCACTGGCGACAACATCGATGTACTGTGGAGACCTCACGCCCCACGTGTTGAGCAATTCGGCGGTACGTCCACCCGGCCTCCCGCATGCCCACTATACGCCCTCTCTCAAAGTCCGTCAACTGCACATACGGTTCACGTCCACGCTGTCGCGGCATGCTACCAGTGTTAAAGACTGCGATGGAGCTCCGTATGCCACGGCAAACTGGCTGACACTGACGGCGGCGGTGCACAAATGCTGCGCAGCTAGCGCCATTCGACGGCCAACACGGCGGTTCCTGGTGTGTCCGCTGTGCCGTGCGTGTGATCATTGCTTGTACAGCCCTCTCGCAGTGTCCGGAGCAAGTATGGTGGGTCTGACACACCGGTGTCAATGTGTTCTTTTTTCCATTTCCAGGAGTGTATTAAGAAAAACACACGAGGAGTGTAAGCGCTGCCTCGTGACTGAGTGCCCCTGTTATCAGTTATATGTCGATAATTTATATTAAATCGCTACGTAATGCAACCTTCATCTTCTCTGTAACTGAAGAACTGTTTTCTTTTATCATAGGCAGCCCATATTGAAATGGCGAATAGGAGAGACCTCTTAAGATATGTAGCACGATACCAAGCCATCTGAAAGTTTTTCGGGCTGACGCCGTTTACAGAGGACACTGAGAGGTGTGAACCACGGGGGACACGTGCTGGTACGCTATACGCAGCGGGCAGCGGTTGTTCTGTTCATGATCCTGGCATCAACAACACTTGTGTGGTACTGGGTGCAAATTTTGAACGTGAGAAGAAAGGATTCCATTATCTCTGTGTGGCTTGTTTCCAATGCGATGACGAGCTACGTCACCATGGTAACGGCGGTCGCTGCAGACCTGTTTCGAAACACCTTCAACTACCAGAGGATCCTATCTCTGTTGTCTTATAGAGACATCGGGGTCCTGGAATCTCACCATTCCTCCAGTGGGGCAGTAAGGATCTCCTGCGTGTCAATTTATGTCATGTCTCTTGCGCTGATTATAGCTGTTATTACGTTGACTTTACACAGCAAAGGAATGACCTGGGAATTTGTCCCCATATTCTTCACAAGTATTATTGTACCAACAGCTGTTTCCAGGTATGTGGGACTTGTTTTTCTGGTGAAGGTCGACTAACGTCAACTCAATCAGTGCCTGGGAGCTTCGGAGCGAACGAGATGCCAGCGCCGCCCTCTTGTAGATCGCTACCGGAAACTTAGGAGAGTCTACTCAGCACTGTGCCACCTGTCCCAGGAGGTTCTCCCGGCACATGAGACATTCTTAGTTCATTCATTATGACAGTACTGTGCGACATCTCGTGGAACGTTGGTGCGATATTCTTATTACAGCGGCATAGATGGCCAAAGGAGACACAGGAAGAGCCCGTGGCTGCGCTAGTTGAAGCCCCGCCCTGCGCTAGGGGAAACCCTGCGGTCTGGACAGAGGCACGGTCTGCTGCAGAGGCCAATCTTGCTGAGGCGATTGCCGAGGCAGAGCGTCGCGACATCGACCCTGACGATGCCCGCGCGCCCAGAAAGCGCCGGGCTGTGACGCACGACGATTCCGACAATTCCTCCCTGACCTCTGACACCGCGAGGCCGCAGAAGAAGGCATCTAGGGCCTCGCGCGCCTCCAGCACAGACGCTGTGAAGACGGTCGCGGGCTCCTCCCGGAGCACCGCCAAGCCGAGACCGACAACGAAGACGCAGCGACCCCCTCGCTCGCCTGCTGCCTCCCGGCAGCGTGATGCGGGCGGCTCTGTTGCCCCACCCAGGCGGCTCACCGCCAGGGCTGCTGCGCTGCAGCAAACGCAGCCGCTGCCGACCGCCGACGCGTTTGCGGGCGCCGGCGTAGGCGCGCCGGAGGACGGCGACGCGCCTCTGGCGCCGCCCCAGAAGAAGCCGCCGCCCCCGCCGCCTATTGTCGTCCAATGGGACGGCGCCTACAAGGATTTGCAGCACAAACTTGACAGGGTAGCCACGCCCACTACTGTCAAGGCCGCCGGCCGTGACTTCTACAGGGTCAGAGTGACGTCCAATGAAGAGTACCGAGCGGTGATGGACACCACCTGCAAGGATGGCCTCTCGTGCTACACGCACCCTTCCGAGCCGCTCAAACTTCTAAGGTGGTTTCCCGCCACCTTCCCCTCAAGTTTGGCGCAGACAACCTCCGAGAGGAGCTCGAGGACATTGGCTTTGGCATCCGGTCCAGCGGCCTGATGAAGCCCCCTCGAACCCACCGAGACATGCCGCTGTACCAGGTTGCCCTCGTTCACAACCTAGAAAACCGCAAGATTTTCCATGTGCAGCGGGTCGGCCGTGTCAAGGTCGCGGTGGAGCTGCTTCGGGCCAAAGGCAAGAGGGCCCAGTGCTCCTGGTGCCAGAGGCTGGACCATGTCTCCCGCTACTGCTCCATGCTGCCCCGCTGCGTAAAGTGCGCGGCACAGCACGAGAGGAAATCCTGTCTGCTCTCCCGAGAAGAAAAATCGACGTGCTGCAACTGCGGCGGGCCGCACGTTGCCAGTTACAGAGGCTGTTCGGCCTTCAAACGGGGCCGAAAGCAGCAACGGGGCAGGGCTCCTCCTCCTCGTAAAGTGCACCCGTCCACCAGCTTTGCTGCCGCCACCGAGGACGCACCGTCTGCCTCCTCCACCCAGCGAACGGAGCAGGAAGCTGGCGAGCGGCAGCAGCCGACTGTGCCGTCCGCGGCTTCGCCCGGGCGAGTGACAACCGCGGCACCCACACCTGACGCGCGGGCTGCCGCTCCAGGCAGGCGTCGCCGGCGCGCGGGCACAGCTGCCCCTGCCGCTGCGCAACGGACTGCCGGCGACACTCTGCCGCGGCAGCAGCCGGCAACTCGTGCTGCGCCGCCACTGCAACTAGCTGCCGATGCTCCACGGCAGTCGTCTTCTATGGAGCGGTCGCAACGAGCCGCCCCCGTAGCGCAGGCCGCCCTAGTGGCACCCTCGGCTCCCGACGCAGCTAGCTCCCATCGCTTTTGCGGTCGTTGAGCCAGCTCGTCACCGCGGTCACGACGGCCCTCCAGGCCGGCGTTGGTCTTCTCCCCGCCACGGATAACCGCGACATCCGTAGCCTCCGCGTTTGCGCCTTCTACGCGGAAAGCTTGCTCCCCCAGCAAGGGGAATTCAGGATGGTTTTGCGCGACGAGGCAATTGACATTTGCCTCGTGTGCGAGACATTCCTGAAGCCGGGAATTCATGTCACCGCCCCTCACCATGGTGGACGCCACTAGGGTGGCTGTCACCACTACGGCGGGGATTATCACCGTTGAGGGGACTGCTCCGGGAGGCTGACTTCGACGCCCTGCTGGCGTCGCGCGGGAAGATCTTCACTGCGGGCGACTTGAAAGCCAAGCAAACGCAATGGAACTTCCACAACACCAACGCCGCCAGCGGCCGCCGCCTCCTTGGCGCCACACAACGGCATGGCGTGACAGTACTGGGGGCCTACGACCACACCGTCTTCCCCCATCGTGGCCAGCCTGACGTGCTCGACGTCGCCGTACTGGAAGGTGTCGGGCACTCCACGTCTGCCACTGTTAGATGCGCCATATCGTCCGACCACCTTCCGGTGGTCTTCGACACGGACGTCATCGGTGCCTCTATTCCGAGGGACCACCGCAACTTCGGCGGCATAGATGAGGCCAGATTTCGTGCCGAGATCTTAGATCGCCTCGAAGACCCGCCGGACCAGGATGTACAGGCAGCCGACGCAGCATTGGCCTCCTTCACGCGGCACACTCTCGGCGCAACAGAGGCGGCCAAACTCAGGCGGCCGGGACGGTCACGAGAAATGTCGCGCCAACTCCCGCCGGACATCTTGGAGGCGATCACGCACAAGAATCGCCTCTTTTGAGAGTGGCAGCTGACGCGGCTGGCCGAGACGAAGCGCCGCCTCAGCAGGGCGCGGCGCGAGGTTCGGGCCGCCGTAGATGATCACAGGAATCGTGACTGTCCTTGTGGCCCTGTGGCGAACGTTGTCTGCGAGCCGGATGCGAAAGCCAGCATCGTCGCGGACACGTTTGCGATGCCGACCACGTCCGCCCATTGGAGGACCGCCTCCCGGTTTTCCTCACTGCGCGTGAGGACGACGACGCGATAGAGGAAATCACGGCTGCAGAAGTCGATCTGCAGCTCCGTCGTCTCAACAAAAAGAAGGCGGGTGGCACGGATGGTGTGACCAACTGCCTGTTGAGATTGCTACCGCCAGAGGTACACCAGGCTCTGGCGGCCATCTTCAACAGCATCCTCCGCTCTGGGACTTTCCCTTCCGCGTCGAAACACGCGGAAGTGGTTGCCGTCCTCAAGAGCGGCAAGGACCCACGTCAGGCAGCGAACTACCGGCCGATCAGCCTGCTCCCGTGCCTCTGAAAAGTCTTTGAGAGGTTGTAGGTGGAGCGGCTGCTACGCCACGTGACGTAGCAGCAGCTCATCCCCGAGGAACAGTTCGGGTTCTCGAGCGGCCACTTGACCACCCAGCAGCTGTTGCGCCTCGTGAAGCAGGCGATGCGAGTCCTGGAGACGCGGGAGTGGTAAGGGGCGCTGCTTCTCTTCGTCTCCGAGGCCTTCGACTGCGTGTGGCACGACGGCCTCGTGTACAAACTTTTTGTAGATGGAGTACCGACGTCGCACAGCGCTCGTATTTATCGGGCCGCACATTCCACGTCCGAGCAGATGGTGTCACCTCCACCGACCGGCAGATTCGCGCGGGAGTGCCGCAGGGGTCGGTTCTCGGCCCCCTGCTGTACTCCCTGTACACAGCCGACGCACCGCGTGTGGCACGCGTGGAGTTAGCGCTTTATGCTGACGACACTGCGTTGTCCACCCGCAGCACGAACGCGGCCGAGATGCGCCGCCGCCTCCAGCTCGGATGTGACGTCCTGAGCGCCAGGTCCACGAAGAGGCGCCTAATGTACAACGCTGCGAAGAGCCAGGCTGTCGTCTTCAGCATGAAGGGACTACCTCCGGACCTGCCGCCGGTCACGATCGTGGGAGGCCCTATCCCATGGTTTCGGACCGGCAAATACCTCGGGGTCACACTGGACAGGGACCTGACGTGGCTATCCCACGTCCGCGACGTCAGAAGCAAAGCACTGTGGAGACTACTTGCGCTGTACCCGCTGCTCAACCCCTCGTCTACACTACCTCCACGCCACGGCCTTTCCATGCACCTGGCCTCGGTACGGCCCGTTCCGGAATATGCGGCCGTGGAGTGGGTTAACGCAGCAGCGACGCACATTCCGACACTCCAACGCGTCCAGAATAGGGCGCTGTGACTTGCGTTCCACGAGCCGCCTCGCTACACCACGAGTCTGCTCCACGGGGAAGCAGGCATCCCTTTCCTGCGGGATCGCTTCCGGCAAATCTCCAGGGTGTTCTACAACAACGCAGAACACTCTGACAGCCGTCTAATTCGTGCGCTGGGTCAACAGGTCCACCACAGGCCGACAACACGTTGGTCCGACCTACTGCGGGAGTCGTTCTCTCTCGCAGTCCCGATGAAGATACAGAGAGCGTCTCTATAGTCAGGGACGCCCACTGAGGACAGCTCGTCAAGACAGGCCCCACTGCCAACACCACATGTCAGCGCAGGAACAGCCGCTCCGCTGCTTACACTGCCTCTACCCCTGGCATATGTCGCCAGTGTTTTACAGCGACCGCGCGAGCCTAGCAGCCAGTCGCCGACTCACCTCGGAAAATGTTGCCCACAGTAGGCAACGAAACGTCAGGAAGGAGAAGAAGTTTTATATATGGACCATGGCAATTCAGCCCGGAAGTTTTAATTAATCAAATGGGAATTCCTGGAGGCAAGGCGACTCTATGAGGACACTCTGAGGAAGCTTAGAGGACCGGCATTTGAAGCCGACTGCCTCCCACGTACATTTCGCGTAAGCACTATGAAGATCAGGTCAGAAAGAGCAGGGCTCGTGCGGATGCGTACAATTAGCAGCCAGAACGTTACGACCTCTGCCCACCGCTACGTACGATGACGCCTGGTGTCGTTGCGTGCACGTGACGCGGAAACAAAAGTATGATAACGGAGCAGACACGGACGGGAGACCACACTAGCCAAGATATGGGCTGCAAATGGGAAATCCGCTGAGATAAGCGACTTTGACAAATGGCAATTTATTATTACGCAGAGCCTGTGAACGTGTATGTCGAAGACGGCGAAGCTGATTGACTGTTCACTTGCGACTGTAGAGAGCGTCTACGGAAAAGTGGTAGGACAGCGAAACCACCACTAGGTGCTAAATGGTTGGACGTCCGCGACTCTTCAAAGAACGTGGGTTGTCTGTTCTGTAAAGTAGGATAGATGATGATCCGTGGCATCCCCGCCGTGATGGCACAGTGCTGGTGCACGCACAGGTGTTTCGGAGCACACCGTGCATCGTACACTGATGAACATGGATCTCCGCTGGAGTCCACCCCTGCGTGTTCACATGTTGAGCCAAAGGGGTCGTCGATTACACTTGCAGTGAGCACGGGGCCATCGGGATTCGATGGTCCATCAACAGAAACATGTCGGCTCTACATCTACATCTACATCTACATCTACATCCATACTCCGCAAGCCACCTGACGGTGTGTGGCGGAGGGTACCTTGAGTACCTCTATCGGTTCTCCCTTCTATTCCAGTCTCGTATTGTTCGTGGAAAGAAGGATTGTCGGTATGCCTCTGTGTGGGCTCTAATCTCTCTGATTTTATCCTCATGGTCTCTTCACGAGATATACGTAGGAGGGAGCAATATACTGCTTGACTCTTCGGTGAAGGTATGGTCTCGAAACTTTGACAAAAGCCCGTACCGAGCTACTGAGCGTCTCTCCTGCAGAGTCTTCCACTGGAGTTTATCTATCATCTCCGTAACGCTTTCGCGATTACTAAATGATCCTGTAACGAAGCGCGCTGCTCTCCGTTGGATCTTCTCTATGTCTTGTATCAACCCTATCTGGTACGGATCCCACACTGCTGAGCAGTATTCAAGCAGTGGGCGAACAAGCGTACTGTAACCTACTTCCTTTGTTTTCGGATTGCATTTCCTTAGGATTCTTCCAATGAATCTCAGTCTGGCATCTGCTTTACCGACAATCAACATTATATGATCATTCCATTTTAAATCACTCCTAATGCGTACTCCCAGATAATTTATGGTATTAACTGCTTCCAGTTGCTGACCTGCTATTTTGTAGCTAAATGATAAAGGATCTATCTTTCTGTGTATTCGCAGCACATTACACTTGTCTACATTGAGATTCAGTTGCCATTCCCTGCACCATGCGTCAATTCGCTGCAGATCCTCCTGCATTTCAGTACAATTTTCCATTGTTACAACCTCTCGATACACCACAGCATCATCTGCAAAAAGCCTCAGTGAACCTCCGATGTCATCCACCAGGTCATTTATGTATATTGCGAACAGCAACGGTCCTATGACACTCCCCTGCGGCACACCTGAAATTACTCTTACTTCGGAAGACTTCTCTCCATTGAGAATAACATGCTGCGTCCTGTTATCTAGGAACTCCTCAATCCAATCACACAATTGGTCTGATAGTCCATATGCTCTTACTTTGTTCAATAAACGACTGTGGGGAACTGTATCGAACGCCTTGCGGAAGTCAAGAAACACGGCATCTACCTGTGAACCCGTGTCTATGGCCCTCTGAGTCTCGTGGACGAATAGCGCGAGCTGGGTTTCACATGACCGTCTTTTTCGAAACCCATGCTGATTCCTACAGAGTAGATTTCTAGTCTCCAGAAAAGTCATTATACTCGAACACAATACGTGTTCCAAAATTCTACAACTGATCGACGTTAGAGATATAGGTCTATAGTTCTGCACATCTGTTCGACGTCCCTTCTTGAAAACGGGGATGACCTGTGCCCTTTTCCAATCCTTTGGAACGCTACGCTCTTCTAGAGACCTACGGTACACCGCTGCAAGAAGGGGGGCAAGTTCCTTCGCGTACTCTGTGTAAAATTGAACTGGTATCCCATCAGGTCCAGAGGCCTTTCCTCTTTTGAGCGATTTTAATTGTTTCTCTATCCCTCTGTCGTCTATTTCGATATCTACCATTTTGTCATCTGTGCGACAATCTAGAGAAGGAACTACAGTGCAATCTTCCTCTGTGAAACAACTTTGGAAAAAGACATTTAGTATCTCGGCCTTTAGTCTGTCATCCTCTGTTTCAGTACCATTTTGGTCACAGAGTGTCTGGACATTTTGTTTTGATCCACCTACCGCTTTGACATAAGACCAAAATTTCTTAGGATTTTCTGCCAAGTCAGTACATAGAATTTTACTTTCGAATTCATTGAACGCCTCTCGCATAGCTCTCTTCACACTACATTTCGCTTCGCGTAATTTTTGTTTGTCTGCAAGGCTTTGGCTATGTTTATGTTTGCTGTGAAGTTCCCTTTGCTTCCGCAGCAGTTTTCTAACTCGGTTGTTGTACCACGGTGGCTCTTTTCCATCTCTTACGATCTTGCTTGGCACATACTCATCTAACGCATATTGTACGATGGTTTTGAACTTTGTCCACTGAGGGTGAATCACATTTTTGCTACACTAGGTCACTGGTCGACTCCACAAACGCCGCCATCGTGCTAAGGGCGGCTCGAAATGTGCAACGCGCCAGGGATGCAGGCCGAGGGGAGTAGTATTAAGCTACGGGAGACATTCTGCTGCTCTTGCGTAGGACCTGTGGTAGTAAACGAAGACACGCTGCCAGCTGCGAACCACCTGCAGCCCTTCATGCTTGATGTCTTCCCCGACGACGATGTCATCTTTCAACAGTATGACTGCCCGTGACTCGGAGTCAGAACCGTGCTACGGTGGTTTGAGCAGCATTGTAGTGAACTCACGTTGATGTCTCCGCGAGTAGATTCGCCTGATATAAATCCTATAGAACCCGTATGAGTCGCTATCGGGCGCCATCACCGCGAACATAAATCAGTGACCTGTTATTTACGAGAATAACATGACTTGTGCGTACACACACAATGCGACATACTTGCACATACTTGCCAACAAACTATCGGGTCCCTGATACGCAGAATCGGTTATGTATTTCGTTCCGAGACAGACAGAAAAGCTATTAAGCAGGTGGTCATAACGTTTTGGCTCGTCGTTGTGTAGATAATCGATTTTGCCTGGCTCTATTTGCGAGTGGGACAGGAAGGGAAATGATTAGTAGTGGTACAGAGTACCCTCCGCTACTGACCGTACGGTAGGTGGGGGAGTACTATGCTGATGCAAATGTAGATGTACATTTCTTTGGCCCACTTCCTGTTACCTGCTAATATGTTTCACAAAAAACGAATAAGTTTTCCAGACGTAATCTTTGAGAAATAATAAGCTGCCCTGCAGTCTCGCATTTCTTCCTGACTTCCATACCACCGAAAAAAAAGACAAATTTCACACTTGTATTTGTTGTCGGATGGCAGTGCCCTAGAATCTGTTTAATGGCATCGTCTCGCATTTCTTCCTGACTTCCATACCACCGAAATAAACGACAAATTTCACACTTGTAATTGTTGTGGGATGGCAGTGCCATAGAATCTGTTTAATGGCATCACATTCACTATCCACAGTACTATTTACTATGATTTCCACGATTGTAATTTCCACCTTCGGTCATTTTATAGTGGTTAAAGGTACTGACAACACAGCAATAATCAACGTTAATGAAATGAACGTAGGCTTAAATCTATTTTATCTGTTTTATTGACAGTTGCTGTATTTTCAGCACATTTAACCACTTGAAAAAGATACCGTAGGTAGAAATTACAATCGTGATAATTGTAACAAAAGTATCGTCCATGGCGAAAACAATGAAATTAAATAAAGGGAGAGAGAGAAATTATTTCATAACTATTAAGACAATCTTCTCCTTACTATTGCACGGAATAACCTACACGACTAGGGAAGAGTTGCCTAAATTTCATCAGTTTTGAGATTCTGTTTACTGTGGTCTAAACAGCAACTTGTAAAGATATTTAAACAATTCCATACTCAACTGTGGGACGTTGTTCTTGGTATCTGATTTAAGGAACTAAAAATCTTGGAAAACTAAACACACTACATATAATTTTCTAAACATACAACTTAAGAATCTGGTTTCTTAATATGTGTAAGTGTGTGCATAAACTGTAACATCCTTATAAACTATATCCCTGACCTGAAAGATACCTATTAGTCTAAGTTTAAGGAAATGTCCCATGTTTTAGTTCTTACAACATCATTTGCTGCCATCACGACACAACTTCTTCCCTCATTTCTCCATCCCTGTCCACTTCGCAGGAGTCAACATTTTTTTTACTTCATGTGTCTGGTCACTTCTTCCATCCGCTCTTTCTAAATAAACTCACTGCACCATTCCTGTATTTTAGGAATGATTTTCTGTGGGGGTTTCCCCACAGGGTCTCGAAAATACTTCCTTTTCACAGGTCCAGCTGTAGCTCCATTCTTATTCTCCTTTGCTTGGATGGACACCTTCAGCCCACTTTTTGTCTGCCATTGCTTCTTCTGCACTGAAATTCTGGGGCAAACCGACTCGTTGTGCAAAGCCTAACGCAAGTTTTCTTGCGTCCGAAAAGCGTGAATCGAACATTATCTCTTGAAATGTAAGAACATATCATTGCAATTCGTTTTCAGTTTCGCTGGAAAACATTTCAGTATCCACGTTAGCATTTTTCTTTTCATTTTGAGCATGCCTCTCCATAGCTAGCTTAGGAACATTTTATATTCGTTCACATACATTCAATCCGTGATTGCCAGTTCAATATACTGTTACAACTAAATGCAATTCTTCTATGCCTCACCTGCCATAACGCCTATCTGTTTCCGTACTATAATACACAATGATTATTCGATTAATAACTTAGCATAAAGAACGCATGATAAGATTAACCACGTCATTTCTAAACATTATGTTGCACTTATAATGCTGAACACATTTTTATAGCTAATTATACGAAAAAGTTTCATAAATTGTACCAGCGGAATATAGGATGCTTCTAGTGGTAGATTAGAAGCAACGTCGCTATTTTCCTTTTGTCAATTTCCTACAAACGAACCACAACGAATACAGAGTCATGAATGTCTGTAAACTGAAGCTGTTTCATGTACGTTAACTAAAAATAAAACATTATGTTCCCATTATGTTTAACGTTAATTCTCTTGGGCACGTGCACAAGAGAATGGTTACGGTCGATGAAAACCACAACAAAATGAACGCTGCCTTCAGACGACCTGTTCCTCAACACACAGCCGATAATATGGCACCAAGAGGCACGTATTTCACACTGACGTCACAAAATGTCCGACAGTGCGAGAGGCAGTATTCTCTAATAGTAGTATGCATTCGGTCCTCGAACAATAAAGGCACCTCTCTCCTACATATGTCAATTGTAGACGATAAATTGCAGATTAGCGCTTAATTTAATTTTTTCCTTTTATTAGAGTTTGTGGAGAAAATTTACCACAATATGTGCAAAACGTTTCAGACATTTCTCTGTATTACACATGCGAGCGAAACAGACTCCATAGTGATATTTGTGTCGATAGATAGCTCTATGCATCTGAAAAGGAACCAAGATAGTGAGCAGACGTGTCCTAAATTAAATGCCAACTGCATTCCACCAGAGGTACATACGTAGCAACAGATGGTGGCGCAACTAGACGTTCCTTAGGACATCAGTGGGATGGAATCAATACCACACCAGCGAGAAAAGCAAAAGGTATACAAGAGCTTCAGTTGACTTTCACAGTTACAGTAACAAATAAAATACTTAGATACGTACAAGAATGAGAGAATGGTAACGTGTAGGACTGCAGCTCAGCACGACTGAAACATAAAATGAAATGGACTGCAATGTCGCATCATAGTTTCGAAATATAATATAGTACTAAAGATATACCAAGCAACTGGATATTAATCGATACGAGATGGATAGTATTCTACGGTTGTTGAAACAGTGTAAGGTAATAGACATTATGTTACATCAAAATAAAGTCCAAAATGCGATAATGCTAGAAGCTTCTTTAATAGCTTTTAGATGGAACAGGTTCCATGCCAGTGGTAATCTTCTTAAAAGGTTTTTATTTCGTCCACTGGTTGTTTCTTTAAATCCCATTTTATTTTTGCTTTGTACACCACGACGTTTCCTCCTTGTAGCAATTTTCAGTATAGTGTTGAACGCATTAAACATATATATTTTGCGATACAGCCATATAATTTCATTAACTGTCCGTAACTGGTCGGGCTTGAGAGCTGTTGCCATGACAATCGGTTTAGCACGAACAGCAGCACACAGCCAAGCCTTTTACTAGTGTGGGCTGGCTCTGAGCTGTATGCAACATTACAAACGAACTGTTTGGCGCGAGGTGCCGATGTACACAGTTCAGCGCTCCCTCGGTTGTATACTGCTGTTAGTAGATATTTACAGCTTTCGAGCTCTGTCAACTATGTGCTGTTCAAGAAATTATATGGCTGTAACCAAAAATTTATACCAACGATATATTTAATATTTCAAACCTCCTCACATTTCCAAATCGTTTGCGCCTTTACTACTGAGCACTTAATGACATTAAAATGTAAAATACGCCTCTTGTAGGCCACTAACTGAACATACGGCAATAACAATAACAGTAATAATAATGATAACAATAATTTTGAAACAAGACTGTAAGAAAGAAAAAGGGTGTTAGATGTAGGAGTAGATATCTGAATGTTACTTCTTAGATCTACAACTTTCCTTGCGGTGTTTTTTCTCGAAGGTCGAGACTTTATTATAAAAAACTTTCAAAAAATTTGCGATTCAAAGTATCGGCCACCGCGGATCACTACTTTCTTCCATTTTCCGGTTACAAGTCTCGTAGCGGAAGAACTGGGCGTCTTTTGAGGAGATCCATGAATCGATCTACTTTTGCACTTGTTCATAAGGCCGGAAGTGCTGGTCCGCCAGGCCTTGTGCCACTGATCGAGAAACGTGCTAGTCAGAGGGAGCAATGTCCGGCGAATAAGGTGAATGGGGCAGGACTGCCCATTTCAACCTTTCCAGGTATGTTTCGACGGGTTTTGCGACAGAAGGTCGAGAAGCGTCATGCTGAAAAATCACGGTTTCGTTTCTGTCGCTGTATTGTAGCCATTTGTCTTCCAGTGTTCGGCTAAAAGGCGTCAAGTTCTTTCGATAATTGTCCCCTGTGACTGTTGGCGTCGGTTTCAGTCGCCTCGAAAATCTTCTCTCTTCCACCGGCATGTCGGGCTTCGATGTCAAACGTTCTTAAAGCGCTGAAATCATTCTGTGCAAGTTCTCTCACTAACAGATACCTCAACATAGATCTTGCGCAGTATTTAATGAATCTCAGCCGCAGATTCCTTTATGCAGAAAATTGGAACTTTCTGCAAACGACGAGAGGTGAGCTCGTAATTTGACATATTCAATGAGGAATAATTTTATAAAGCAATCACAAATTGACAAATACTTTGACGGAGTTATGTTTACAAATTCTTAATATTACTTGATGACAGTTACGACTTATCACCTGCAGTAATGATTGTTGCCACTGCCATCTATTGCAAACGGCGAAATCAAAGCTGTAGACCTAATGGAATTGTTTATGAACGACGAAGAGGACCATAAGGAATCAGTTTGAAACGGCACAGACAAGAAACGGGCACAAAAGTAGTCACAGCTATACAGTTAGACTAGACCTACCTTATGGACCGTGTTTGACCAATCTGTTTCAAATGTTCAAATGTGTGTGAGATCATCGGTCCCTAGACTTACACACTATTTAAACTACCTTACGCTAAGAACAACACACACACACGCATGCCCGAGGGAGGACTCGAACCTCCGGCAGGAGTGGCGCGCAGCCCGTGACAGGACGCCTCAAACCGCGCGGCCACTCCGCGCGGCACCGATCTGTTACACTTACGTTATAATTCGAGGGATTTCATTTTATGCCTGACTGATACGTTAACCACCAAACGACATAAAAGTCACACTACAGGCAGGAGGAGCTAATCCAACAGAGTTTTAGTCAAGTTCGTTTGATAACGAAACACAATGGTGACGAAAAAGTAATTTATGTGGAACTGTTTCCAACTGTCACGACAGGAAATCTTCATTCTATAGTGCAACCAAACAATTATTTTGTCATTTTTTGCTTTCTGTACAGGTTTATACACCGAATTGAGCTTTTATTTTCACGTCTAAGAAAGTACGTATTAGCCTTCCATAATCCGTACGTTTTAGCGTAAAATGGACGCTACACAGTTTACATAACTTATAAAATAGAAGAAGTATGCCCTTTACCTTCATCAGTACACACCCGGTGTCCACCAGCTTGCAAAAATACGACTATGTATAGCAGCGAAGCTTCTCCTAAATGCGGCGAGAACAGCTCGGTTCACCAGTTCAGAAGAACGTTGCCCAGCAACGGACGAGTATTGCGTTCACAGAACGTAACAATGACAGCAGCTGGAGTAGAAAAGTCTGCATCGTGGGACACAGACAACTAGTTAGTTGTAGGGAGGTGAGTATGAACGAGACACTGATTCAAGGATTATTGATTGCACTAACATCTAGGGGCCCACATAAAATTGCACGGGAAGATTTATTTATTGATTAGTTTCGGACGGCATGTCCATCATTAAATCATTCATACACATAGGTCTTGCGTTGTGTAAGTGCTGACCACAAAACATATAAACGTGGCGATACACAACAAAGCGTCCACACATGAACACAGGTGCGCACTTCCTGCAAACAGAGGACATTCCTGTGCGCCGGGGTTCCATTGCAAGGGAGGGCAGGAGGTACCACTGTGCGGGGGACGACCACTGGGGCTGGAGGCGTTAAGTGGATTTGTTTCACAAGCATTGCCAGCAAACGTACGATTTGGTCATTTGTAGTAGCTACAGTGGTGAGAACACATCCACGGGACCGCTTAGTTTCTAATTCACGGCACCCTTACGGCATAGCGGTTAGTCGACGATACTCTACACTCCGTTTTGTTGCCCTCCATGGCAAGCCATCGTGGCCTCACATTTCAGCAAGATAATGCCCGCTGAACACGCTGAGAGTTTCTATAGCTTGCCTTCGTGCTTGTCAAATCCTGTCTTGGCCAACAAGGCCTCAGGATCGCTCCCCAAATTAGAATGTTTGGAGCGTTATAGGCAACACACTCTAACCATCTGGTGATTCTGGTTACCCAGCGCGCCATTTGTACAGAATCTGGCACAATATCCACCAGGATGACATCCAACTAATCTGTCAGTCAATCCCAAGTAGAATAAGTGCTTGCATAAGGACCACAGGTGGACCAACGGGTTACTGATATGCTCAATTTGTGATTGTCCAATACCTTTCAGTGGCTAGCTTTCATCTTCGAAGTGTGATTCTGTGTGTGAAAAATATCGCATGTGATTGAAAAAAAATAATTCATTCACAGATTTTTTATATGTAGGAAAGACATTTTTTATACGTAGGAACGGGTAAAAGTCAAGGCGTCAAAACGGGTGGATGGAAGTTGCAACTATTCATAGTTCAAATGTCTGTTTTGCCACTGCCAAAGCACGTCTTTGTCCAGGTGCGCTATCGTGATGAAGGTAGATTTTTTCCAATCCTGCCTCTTCTTCCGCAAAGGATGTGGCAACGAGAGTTACTGCTTTTATTCAGTGTGGGGTGAGGTGGGGTGAAGCGAGCCATGGTAGCAGAGGATGGGAATGGTCTCATTCGAAGCAGTTGTTCGGAAAGTTTGTTTACCAGTAGGAACAATGCATTCGCCGAAGAGGCAACGCGCCGTTGTCGTAGAGGCTTGCTTTTCTAACGGCTGACGGATCATCGCAGAGCAGCAAGCATCGCGTATGCACTTCAGAATTTTCACCCAACTTCTGATTTTTTGTTTAGTGTTATTTAGCCGTTCCTGCCCCATATGTGCTGGAGGTAGTCTTCCTGCACTGCAATATATCGCCCTTGAGCCAAATAGCTTTACGAAATGTAAGTACGGACATTACATCAAGGTTATGGGTGGAGAATTTAAAAATGCTTTTAGAGATTATATAATGCTGATTGGACAAAATATAAAAATTCAGAAAATGACGCAGGCAAAAAGGAATACAAACGTCTCAAAAATGAGATCGACAGGAAGTGCAAAATGGCTACGCAGGGATGGCTAGAGGACAAATGTAAGGTTGTACTAGCTTATCTCACTAGGGGTAATATAGATACTGCCTACAAGAAAATTAAAGAGAACTTTGGAGAAAAGAGTACCACTTGTATGAATATCAAGAGCTCAGATGGAAACCCAGTTCTGAGCAAGGAAGGGAAAGCAGAAAGGTGGAAGGAGTATATAGAGGGTCTATACAAGGGCGACGTACTTGAGGACAATATTATGGAAATGGAAAAGAATCTAGATGAAGTCGAAATGGGAGATACAATACTGCGTGAAGAGTTTGACAGAGCACCGAAAGACCTGAGTCGAAACAAGGCCCCGGGAGTAGTCAACATTCCATTAGAACTACTGACGGCCTTGGTAGAGCCAGTCATGACAAAACTCTACCATCTGGTGAGCAAGAAGTATGAGACAGGCGAAATACCCTCAGACTTCAAGAACAATATAATAATACCAATCCCAAAGAAAGCAGGTGTTGACAGATGTGAAAATTACCGAACTATCAGTCCAATAAGTCACAGCTGCAAAATATTAACGCGAATTCTTTACAGATGAATGGAAAAACTGGTAGAAGCTGACCTTGGGGAAGATCAGTTTGGATTCCGTAGAAATATTGGAACACGTGAGGCAATACTGACCTTACGACTTATCTTAGAAGAAACCGTTTCTAGCATTTGTAGACTTAGAGAAAGCTTTTGATAATGTTGACTGGAATACTCTCTTTCAAATTCTAAAGGTGGCAGGGGTAAAATATAGGGAGTGAAAGGCTATTTACAATTTGTATAGAAACGAGATGGCAGTTATAAGAGTCGAGGGACTTGAAAGGGAAGCAGTGGTTGGGAAGGGAGTGAGACCGGGTTGTAGCCTCTCTCCGATGTTATTCAATCTGCATATTGAGCAAGCAGTAAAGGAAACAAAAGAAAAATTCGGAGTAGGTATTAAAATCCATGGAGAAGAAATAAAAACTTTAAGGTTCGCCGATGACATTGTATTCTGTCAGAGACAGCAAAGAACTTGGAAGAGCAGTTGAATGGAGTGTCTTGAAAGGAGGATATAAGATGAACATCAACAAAAGCAAAACGAGGATAATTGAATGTAGTCTAATTAAGTCGGGTGACGCTGAGGGAATTAGATTAGGAAATGAGACACTTAAAGTAGTAAAGGAGTATTGCTATTTGGGGAGCAAAATAACTGATGATGGTCGAAGTAGAGAGGATATAAAATGTAGACTGGCAATGGCAAGGAAAGCGTTTCCGAAGAAGAGAAATTTGTTAACATCGAGTATAGATATAAGTGTCAGGAAGTCGTTTCTGAAAGTATTTGTTTGGAGTGTAGCCATGTACGGAAGTGAAACATGGACGATAAATAGTTTGGACAAGAAGAGAATAGAAGCTTTCGAAATGTGGTGCTACAGAAGAATGCTGGAGATTAGATGGGTAGATCACATAACTAATGAGGAGGTATTGAACAGAATTGGGGAGAAGAGGAGTTTGTGGCACAACTTGACAAGAAGAAGGGACCGGTTGGTAGGACATGTTCTGAGGCATCAAGGGATCACAAATTTAGCATTGGAGGGAAGCGTGAAGGGTAAAAATCGTAGAGGGAGGCCAAGAGATGAATATACTAAGAAGGTTCAGAATGATGTAGGTTGCAGTAAGTACTGGGAGATGAAAAAGCTTGCACAGGATAGAGTAGCATGGAGAGCTGCATCAAACCAGTCTCAGGACTGAAGAACACAACAACAACAATGCTGATTATTCGATGATACTTACAAAATACAATGTTTTCTTCCTTTAAAATAAAAACAGAAATAAAGAGTTCAACAGACAAGAATAAAAAGACGAAATAGATATTTAAAATAAGTTGAAAAAATGATGATGTTGATTAAAAAGGAGCAACGTACTACCGTTTAAAAAGCTGACGGACCGGTGCTGGTTAAAAAATTTGTGGGAAGATTAAACATTGGTTGTTCTGTAGTGGGTCAGAGTGCGCGAGTTAGTATATAAGCCGCTGGATGATACTGAAAATGAAGGTGGATGGATGGATAGTGGGAACACGGAAATGAAGGATAGATTTGGTGGGTGGGTAGAGACCTGACATCAGGAGCAAAAGTGGTGGGGAGAAATGGAGAAGCAGGAGGTTGGGGGCAGCCCTGACATAGAAAGGAAGTTATAGTGTCAGCCCAAGTCCTGTTCCTGGCCGGCAATCAGTTGTATCCTGGATCAAAACTCGCAGAGGAACTGGAAGTGTGCACAGAAGAGGACTGGGAGTAACGGGGTACTACACGCCTAAATGCGCGTTGTAATGGTTGTGAGCCTATTCGGGAGAAAACTGTAGCAGAAGTACGGACCGATTTCGATGTGCCGAAACAGGCCGAGAAATATATTGTAAAACATTTTCACACACAGCAACGAAACCGTTGAGTATTTCCATTTCACGCACAATTCGTGTTTAGGAAATAATATCTCGTAGATATTTACTTTTAGTAAACAGTTCAACAGACGTATGTATTTGCTTTTCGTAACCATTTTCATTTAACTGATACACAACCTATATCTTGTATATTTGTAACGTTAAATTGTTCCTTAAAATTCTGTGCACACTACGGTTGAACAATCCCACTAGAACCACAATCTGTCTCACAGAACGGATTGGACTGTTACTTGGTTGGTTGGGGAGTGGACCAAACAGCGAGGTCATCGGTCCCATCGGGTTAGGGAAGGATGGGGAGGGAAGTCGGCCGTGTCCGTTCAAAGGAAGGTAGTCGGTCCTATCGGGTTAGGGAAGGATGGGGAAGGAAGTGAGCCGTGTCCATTCAAAGGAACCATCCCGGGATTTGTCTGAAGCGATTTAGGGAAATCTCAGAAAATCTAAATCAGGATGGCCGATTGCTAGTGCAGTGTGCTAACCACTGCTACATTTCGCTCGGTGACAACATTTTGCACTTCCTCTATCCGTTCCTGTGACTGACAACTTCTAATTCTTCCAGGCGATTTCAGCTTAAGGGCACTTCCCGTTGCTTCATAATTTTTCACCTATAACGTGGTATAGGATCAGTCAGTCTGAGGTCGAACTGACGACGGTATTCATGTCTAGCAGCAGCAAGGCGCTCAACGTTCCTGTGAAAGGCCTCCACAGCCACAGCAATTTCAGGCCCACTCCAGCACTCCATCTCGGCAAATAGCGGACCTATCCGAAACACATGACAGACATTCAGTGTGACCAATAATACCGTTCGACTTTTAGAGACTAATTAAAACTGCCCCATTTTCTGCCACTACCTGTAATTTATGTGGCTACGAGAGTTTTGAGTAACACTGTAGCTATCGCCTAAATCTACTAGATGGAACTACTGGTATTTTATATCGTAACTCGATTAAAACAGGACCCAAAGACATTTATATAAAAGCATCTCTTTCATATTATTTCGTTGAAATGCATTGTAATCGTTACTGAGCCTATATAAACATGTGCTTTGGCACCGTAAACCGTTCTTCGTAAAAAAAGAGAGGATCATTTGAAATATGTTTGTATTTATATAAGGTGCTGAAACAGAATCTCACGCAACACAGTTAAGGTTGTGAGTAATGGTACCACATATATCAAGAAAGATACTTGCGAAGTTTTGGCGCGTACTGGAGACATGGGTGTGTGGAAACATGATGTGAAGAACGTTTGTTTTATCTGCTCAGTGGTTTGGTTGATGAATGAAAAGATTGACCTGAAGTGAACTTAGTGGTCCTGACTTAATCAACTGACTTTAGAGAAGAATAATCCTGCCAAAGAAATGTGACCAGGACAGTTCCAAGCAAATGAACCACAGAAGAAATGGTTTGCCTACAACACGACGGCGCTAACGATATGCGTGGTGCAGTTAATAACCCACCACTCGCGTAGTGACTTATTAAAATGACTCAGTATTCTTGTATGTTTCTTTATCCACTGTGATGCCAGGAAGTTAAATAATAACTAAATAGTTAAATAATAATAACTAATTGTCTTTTAATTCTGACTTCATATTCTTTCATTACCACATATTAATTTACGCTATGTCCAGCTTTCCTGACAACTGAAATGTATAACATCGTACGGAATGACATCAAAGTACGTTAATTATTCCATCAGAAAGAGTGAGAAATAACGAAAGCAAGAAAGAGAGAGCGAGCAACGTGGCCAGAATAAACAGGCAGTGTGCAGCCTTCGTATAAATACAATGAATCTGATACTGCGGCGTTTAACGTTACAAGCTTTCGAGCTGAAGTGAGCGGTGCGTCATAGATGTGAATGCGGGATATTCGATTACGATGGAGCTGCTGAATATTGAGATTTATGATCAAACTGATTATATTTTATTTTGAATCAGTGTAGGACCAGGTGTTACCTAATCCCAGCACTGCATATGCCTTGGTAATTACTCCCAATGCGGGTCATTAACTTTATTATTACACTGATTTTCAAAACGAATACATTTTATAGTAAGTTTAATTACTTTTCTGTTTTCGAACATTTCCATTTTGCGTTCTGATTGCAGCAAAACGTAGAAGCAAATGATGTCGTCGTCGCTCGGCAGGCACACACACCGCTGTCCTAAAAACTTATCTATCGTCCTGTGAGACGATTTTCTCACCACGCCTTCAATTTTAACCCATATACACTGGGTGTGACGCAAAATGCGATTTTATTGATGCGAAAAATTGCAAGTGGCGAGTTGTTTGAACAGTTGCCACACAGTGCGCTGCTGTTCTTTAGTGACGAGGCACACTTTAATCTATCTGAGTGCGTTAATAAACAAGACACTCTGTGCCAAGTGGGCTAACAAACCCGGACAACTTCACGAGAAGACCAGACGGCTATTAGGGATTCACTACGTGCAGCACTTTGGCGTGCAGTGTTGAGAATAGACTAAACGTGAATTTTCAAGAGTGTTTGTAGCATGACTGAGGAATGTTTTTTGCCTCTTCTTGGACAAATTAATATTGTGGTTGCTTAGTTGCACGTAGCTGGGACGACGGTGCACACAGTGCGAACTGCTTTGCGCGTTTTGCAGGGAAGTTCTCCGGGCGCCTCATCTGATCTTCCGTGACATTCGCCTCATCGATTTAGGCCACTGTGACGTTTCTTAGGGGATTTCCAGAATCCACTCCGTACAGCGATCGTCCAAGGACTCTTGCACACTGGAAGGACAATATACTCTCAGCAGTAGCCCGCACATCCAGCTCTATGCCAGCCAGATTCAAACGGAAACTCAAAATTCGAAAAACTCAGTGTATTGATAATAAAGACATAATTTTCAAACACCTATAATATTAATCCTCGCATTATCAACGTTTTTCATGGAGGCGGGGGGACTTTATGCGCACCATAAAAAGTAAGAAAAAACAAAATTTTTAAATTGTTGTTGACATATATTAACATCATACTTTTGAAGAGGTATTGATGTGTAAGTTCGGCTTAGAACTTCAAACTATCTTTTAGCACACATACAAAAGAAAACTAAATACAGATTTCGTTATTTCTCACACCATACATTTAAAGAGATCTTTATGACTAACAATGGTCCAAAAACTAGAACCTATGAAATCTCGTAGAATATTTAATCACAAAGACAAATATTTATTTCAAAATTTTAAGATACACTGACGAAAAAACCGAAACACCAAAAAATAACTTACGTAGAGTAATGAAATTTCGGGAATATATCTCGTCTGATGACGTTCCGTATATGTTCAAGTGGAAACAAACCTGGTACTCAAGCAGGCCAAGGCAACATGTCGGCACTCTGTACAGCATGTTTGGTTTCAACAGCGGTATGCAGGCGAGCGTTATCTTGTTGAAAGACACCCCCTGGAATGCCATTCACGAACGACAGCACAACAGGTCGAATCACCAGACTGACGTAAAATTTCGGTCAGTGTGCGTGGGGTAACCAGGACAAAAAAAAAAAAAAAAAAAAAAAAAAAGAAATGGCTCTGAGCACTATGGCACTTAACATCTATGGTCATCAGTCCCCTAGAACTTAGAACTACTTAAACCTAACTAACCTAAGGACATCACACAACAGCCAGTCATCACGAGGCAGAGAAAATCCCTGACCCCGCTGGGAATCGGACCCGGGAACGCGGGCGCGGGAAGCGAGAACGCTGCCGCACGACCACGAGCTGCGGACGTAACCAGGACAGTGGTCCTGCTGTCATCTGAGTTCGCACCCCAGATCATAGGCCCAGCTGTCTTCAAGAACAACGGTGGGCTGGCAGCGCTCAACTTTCCAATCCATGCAAAGATTCAAAGAAAAATTTCAAGAAGATCAGTTATTTGTATATACAGGGTGTAAATTTTAAGTTGGCAAACCAGAATAACTCGAAACATACGCTTCACACGAAAGAATGTGTAGAATCCAAACATGATTATTTTCGAGGGGGACATATGTTGGTGCTAAAATTAGCCCGCCACCCCAGCCCCCTTGGGTTGGGACGGGAGGCAACTTCAAAATTTGAAATGGGAACCCCCTTTTTATTGCAGAATCAGATTCTACATAAAAAAAACTACGTACATTTTGTCTTAATTAATTGTTTTGATTCTTGGTAGTTGGCGCTCTAGTTCAAGAAAATTCATGTTCTCATTTTTGTGTGGAAAATGGTTACGGATAAATAACAAATTGCTCGTTCTCAAACCCCACCCTATGTGAGGAGACGGAGGGTTTTTGTGTTAGCGAATCAAAATTTACGAGCTAAATAAGTATGTTTTATAGCTCAATACACAAGCAGGTACTGTATCAACTTCGCCACAACAGCCAGCCACATCCACGACACAGCCTCCGTGCTTTTCCACCGTCCAAGCTACATGCAGTGAACAACAAGAGGAATGGAACGAGCACTACGTTCATTTCGACGTTCAATGTGCTACACGTCAAGTGCAGTGTACTGTGAAACTTTCTCGTTTCACGTCAATGGGTGGTATAGGTGTTTACCAACTCCCTCAGAAGTTATTCTCGACTAGTAGGCTAGAGTTGCTGGTTTTTGAAGATTGCGGGGAAGGTCAGAACAGACATACCATCAATAGGTCACTGAACCTCAGTCTTTGACACGACAGTGTAGCTTGCAATGTAGCTGTGGACGGCAAATGTAGTGAAACAATGGGTCGTGATGCAACTATGTACAATGTGCCAGATCCTACTTTGAAACAAGTGTTACAAGTTATTGAACATCAGGACTCATGTGATAGTGCCGTGGAAAACTTTGAGGTAGCTCCCATTTGCAATGTAACACAAAGTGACAAACAGATACGGTCTTGCCACCAACCGCCACACACAAACTAGCCACCGCGCCATGGATAGAGTAAACAAGCGTTAACGCATGTTTCTGCTGTGAAATCATGTCAAGACAAAATTTCCCCTCGTGGAACGTGACCTGCTTTGCTTCTGGAATGCCAGCTCATGTGCAGTATGTATACTTGCATCAGAAAAAGAACTCTACCCACGTTCGCTCTCATAAGTGTGAAGCACCTTCACATTCAGAGAACCTAGTTTTTTCTATCCGGCTACCGGTACTAGTAATGATTAAATACAGGATGTGCTTTCACCCCGCCAAAATGCTGTGCAACGACAGTGAGATAAACTGTTTGTGACCTTAGTGAGTGTCAGAAGCTGTTCAGTTAGGCACTGACACTTCCGTTTCGTTGCTTAATCGTGCCACTTATGAACAGCTGGGCTCGACACAGTTCAGAAAATCTTGCACGCGACTTACTGAGGATAACGGTCAGGGCATTCCGCTACTTGGTACGCATTGTTTACCTGCCACATTCCAGTCTCACACCAAAACAAGGACATTTACAATTCTGCGTTCAGGTACCTGTGAAAATATTTTTGGATTTGATTCATTTCATTGGTTTGGTCTTCCTATTCACGACAATGTACTTCTTCTTTCTGCCTTCAGCCCAAAACGCAGTATTACTCAATTGACTGTGGTGTTACCTGATTTATTTTCTGAAGGACATTCTCTTCAGTCGTCGTTGGTCCCGTTCTTGCAGGATCTTTTTCTGGTCGCAGCTATGTCGGAGATTTGATGTTTTACAGGATTCCTGATATTCACGATATACTCGTGAACTCGTCGTGCGGGAAGATCCCCCATTTCATCGTTACCTCGGAGACGCTGTGTCCCATCGCTAGTTCGCCGGCTGTAACACCACGTACAAACTCATTTAAATTTTGATAAACCTACCACTGTAGCAGCAGTAACCGATCTAGCAAATGCGCGAAATACTCGTTGTCTTATATAGGGATTGCGGACCGCAGCGCCGTATTCTGCCTGTTTACATATCTCTGTATTTTAGTACGCAAGCCTATGCCAGTGTTTTGGCGCTTCAGTGTATATTACGTGTTATATGAGAATTTTCACATGTAATGTATGTGGTATCTTAGAGCTAAAATAACCTACTAAATATAGTTAACAAATAAATAATAACAAAAAAACTGTCGTAAGAATCGTCAGTCAAGAGGTTCTGACTTTAGGCATTCAAAGTACTAACTTCTTACTTCTTAGATCCCTACCCGACTGTGTTTCTCTCTTGAGATGAATATGAGCCTACATGGTGCTACATAATGGTTAAGTAATTAATTGCGATAGTATGAAGCACGATAAAATATAACAGTGACACCAAAGGGCTTGAGAAAATACGAAGTGTTGGAGTAGACAAATTGTGGAGCAGAAATAAATGTGGCTATTAGTGTTCTGTATTGATTCGACTGTTCCTGCAGTAGCTATTACAATGACAACCACCTTAAAAATATTACTTACTTAAAATATAACTTCGTTTATACGCTACATGAATATCATACCATTCATTTTTCATGTTTTAATCGATGTGTTTCTCGTTCATTACAGCTGAGAGACAGCCCAAACATTCTGCGTCGCTTCACACAGATGCAGTGTATATATCTGTCACCAGCCAGATGTTATTTCGGCGGCCACAAATGGCGAGGAAGGCGCAGTAGGAACTCGCAGCCGTAGCTGCCAAGGCAAGTGGACTCCGTGCCTCTGGGGAAACAGGTTAGTGCTTTCATAAGTAATAATATACAATGACGAAAAACTGCCATCCGAGTAGTTCGTAATTTAGTACAGAAGAATTCCATCTACACCAACGGTCATTAAAGATGCGGGACTTTGACCTTGAAGGCGACATGCAATAAACGGCAAATTAGCTGAAGTGCACTATATGCTTTTACATGCAGATGGTCTGAATATCAGCGCTGACACGCGACGTGGACAGGAATAACGCCACCTGCATATTGAATGCAACTGAAGGACATGCATGGTGTCTCTCATTCACAGACAGTATTTCCACGTTATTTGTATCTGAGATCACAAAGATATGCCTCGTGTAGTATGTAGATATATCAGTACCTGCCGAATGTCGACGATCTCAAGGGCTCAGCATTTGTTAGCTCAGTACGGTCTTGGCGACCCCACGATTTCTGAGCTGGGGACTGGTAAGCGCCACCAGCCCCCTGCCACCGCAAACTCTGGGCATGCTTCAGCTAACACCGCGCGGTGCGGCGGTGGAACGTAGTGTGTCTCAGACAATGGGGATCTTGGCTTCATTGCCCGGATGGCAAGGATGAAATAAACCTCTATAAAAAGGCCTCAATCTCAAGGTGTGCTGCTCGCTGATGAGATGCATGGCTGTTGAGGTGGAACAGTCGTTAGCGTGCAACCTCTGGGGAACCTGCCGCACCTCAGTCGTATAAGGCTTACTCAGGCATGCGGGGCTCTGAGTGGACCCTTATTTCCCTAGCTGCTCGTGGGACCGAAATGGAACCCTCTAAATCTTCTTTTCCTCTTCCCAGTGGGTAGGGTGTACAACCTGGGAGTTCTCTCACCCACTCATCAAACAGAATGAGGGAGGCTAGTTCTCCTGATAATTAACTTTATATCAGTAATGGGGCTCAAGGAGTCATGAATTCCAACGTCTTTGTAGTGATCAAGAGGAAGGGGGGAGGGGGGCGTCGTTTGAAAAAGTGTCCCCCTCCTATACCCACAAAGGCTTAGAAGGGCTGGCTGGCTATTGAACGGTTGCGAAATGGTTCCTTGCTTGTTGAGACTAACCAGGCAAAGCAGATGGAACTTCTTATGAAGTCACAGAAATTGCGTGAGTACGACATCATTGTTGAGTCGCATAATTCCCCTAACTCCAGCCAAGGTTTGGTAACCTACAGTGATATTGTGGACATACATGTTGCTGAACTGGAACAAGGACGGGAACCACAGGGGATCATAGGTGTGGAACAAGGGAAACGCTAGACCAATGGAGAGACTGAGGAGACTGCCACTTTTATTGTGACCTTCAATTCTCCAACGCTACTTGGACACATCATGGCAGGTTTACTCCAACTTAGGGTTCGATCCTATGCACCTAAGCCTATGCGAGGCTTCCAATGCCAGCGTTTTGGCCATAGAACGCTAAGTTGCAGAGTCGAAGCGACTTGTGGGAAGTGTGGAAAGGCAGCCCATGAAGCTCAGATGGACTATCCGTCTCCACCAGTCTGCATTAACTGTTCTGGGAGCCACCCAGTCTGGATCCGAGCCTGCCCTTTTTTTGCAGAGGAATGAAAAATTCAGGAAATCCAAGTGACCAAGCAGATCCCCTAAGCAGAAGCCAAAATGGACTATCAGGCAATGAAACCCCTGTCTGCCACTTCTTATACTACAGAAACCTGTCATTAAGGTCGACGCTTCGACTCAAACGATGTCCAGTGTACCATTATCCACCACTAGCACCTGTACTTGCACCTGCATGTGCCAAAGCCGAATGAAGACATAGCGATCCACGCAGCTACAATGGAAGAAACCAGTAATGCTTCCGCAGGGCGCAGCCCAAAGGAACCTAAAAAGCAGAGTGTCTCTCAACACCAACTTTTTTCAAAGAATTGTGACTCTCACCACCCCCCTTCCCCCTCATCCTTACCTGGAAAGGGAGCGGAGAAAGGAACTCAACATTCGGATCGAAAGCTGACCCAGGTGCCATCAGATGTCATTCTGGCATGTCTGACTGATGAGGAGGCCATCATGGATTTTGATGCCTCATCATCAGACAAAGTCAGCCCCACCACCCTGCCTCGCTCTACAAGCGCCACACCATCTTGGAGCAAAGACAGGGGTATATCAAGCCCACATTCAGGAAATGGCTCCCGCACTCCATTGTTATATCAATGGGCACAGGACTCATCTGGAGGAATTGACACTCCTGGTACAGGACAGACCCTTTTGCCTTTGCCTTCAAGAGACTCATTTTAACTAGACTAACACACCTGTACTTGGAGGGTATCACCTTTACAGAAAAGAAGACGTTACTGGTGATAGGACAAAAGGTGGGGTTACAGTGTTCGTGAAGGACACATTTCACTCCTCACCTACTTCCTTAACAAAAACACTACAAGCAGTTGCTGTTGGAATAGTAGCCCACGCTGACTTTACTGTGTGCTCCCTGTACCTACCACCTCATGAGCCTCTTGACAGCGGGGTCCTCACTCTTCTTCTTGATGAACTCTCCCACCCATTCTTCGGTTTAGGGGACTTCAATGCACACAGTGCACTATGGGGTTCTCGCACCACTTGCCCCAAGCGTCGGTCACTTGAGTATCTACTGCACACAACAGATCTCATACTGTTGAATATGGGTCAAGTTACTGACTATAGCACCACTACAGGTTCGTCTATGCCCATAGACCTCTCCTTCTGCTCGCCTGCACTTGGAGACACTGCTCAGTGGGCAGTGCACGATGACCTTCCTGGTAGTGACCATTTCCTTATCTTGATCCATCTGCCTGATGGAGAAGATCCTGAAAGAAAGCCATCGAGATGGTTGTTCAGAAAGGCTAACTGGATGCTTTAAATGTAGTTAGCTGTTTTAGAGCAACGTGACAGCATCCAGGATTAGGTGGATCGCATTACAGTTATGATTCACCATGCCATTGATGCATCCATCCCAAAGTCAGCAGAAAAGCCTAGGAAGTGATTTGTCCCTTAGTGGAACGATCAGTGCCGTTTTGCAATCAGGAGGGCAGCAATGTGCAGATTTAGTCGATACCTTACAGATGAGAATCTTGCAAGCTTTCGAATGGCGAATGCAAAGGCGAGGAGAATAATTCGGGAGAGCAAACACAGGTCTTGGCAAGAGTTCCTGAACTACATCAATAGGTCCACACCCACATGTAAAGTATGGGATGCCATTACGAGGATCTCAAGGCACAACTCTCGCCTGCCAATAGCAGCTGTACGAATACACGGGTCTGTTGTAACATCGACAAGGAATATAGCTCAGACAATAGCTGAATCATATAAATCCATTACGGACGATTCCAGCCAGGATTACACTTCTGTCGATATCGGGAGTCACAGGAGAAGGCCGATCTTGATTTCCGTTCCACCATCATGGAAGAATACAACCAGTATATCTCTCTGTGGGAGCCGGATTCTCCAGTGTCACTTCCTTGTGATACGAACCCTGGAAGCGTCCTGATAACCTACAGCATGTTGCAACAGTTGGACTGACAGTCGACGGAAGTCCTCCTTCAGCTCTCCAATAAAATTTGGATAACTGGCGACTTTCCCAACTCTTGGAAGGACTGTATTTTAATGACAACTTTAAAACCAGGAAAGGATCGGTCAGACCCTGGTAGTTATCTTGGTGTTATTCCTACGCAGCTCGTTAGGCTGACACTGGAGCGTATGGCCAATCGGCGCCTAGTGTGGATTCTGAAACCAGGTCCCTGCTCAGTCGCTCCCAGTGTGGGTTCAGGAGGTACCGCTCCACTCTCGATAAACTGACCCTGCTCGAAGCTGCAGTTCAACAAGCTTTCCTTCGGAAGCAACACCTTATCGTGGTTTTCTTCGATTTGGAGAAAGCCTACGACTGTACCTGGTGGCATAATATTTTGTCGCAGCTTCATTAGTGTGGATTCCGTGGATGTCTACCTACCTTCATGCCGTCCTTTCTCTCGGACAGATATTTTAGATACAGGGTTGGCAATCTCCTGTCTGAGCGTTTTAAGCAGGTGAATGATGTCTCTCAAGGGACTGTTTTAAGTGTCACGGCTCTCGCCATCATAATCAATAGTATTACAACCACAGTGCGACGTCCAGTACTATCTTCCTCGTTTGTGGACGACTTCTCCATCTTCTGTGCATCCTCCAACCTCACCGCGGCTACTCGGCAATTGCAACTGACGATCAGGCGGTTGGAGGAAGGGTCTTGCACCACAAGTTTTAAATTCTCATTAGAGAAAACAGGTTGTGCTGATTATAATCGTTCCCGCGGTCTGTTTAATTTCTCCCTTTCTAAAACTGGGGGTCACCGTTCTCACTTTTAAGGGAAAGGAGAAGTATATGCGTCGTACCTTTGATGAGAAGTTAACATGGTTGCCACACCTTAAAGAACTGAAACGGAGAGGTCTCAAGGGCTTAAACATCCTTAAAAGTGCCAGTTATAGGCCTTCGTTAGCCGACAGAGCGCGTCTGCTCCAACTCTATAAGGCCTTTGTGCGATCCTGGCTTGAATACGGATGCCAGGTTTATGAGTTAGCGAGGCTTTCATACCTTAAAATACTGGATGCAGTTCACCACGAGGGTATTAGGCTGTCAACAGGGGCCTATCGCACGAGCCCTGTTGTTAGTTTGTGTGTGGAGGCTGGTGAGCCTCCGTTGTCTATTCGACGTCTCCTTCTCGTGGTACGCCAAGCATATAGGGCACTGTCCGTTCCTACGTCGCCAGCATCCAGATACGTTGTTCAGCCGCCACTGGAACGGCTGTTCGATCATCGACCACAAGGAACACGGCCATTTGGGATCCGTGCAAGGGAGAGCCTTGAGTTTTACAGGTGGAGTGCATTCAGGTCCAAAGCCAGGGGTGGTGTAGGCTCTCCCACTGACTACTAGCGAGGCCCTGATTGCTTTTAGAACTGACTGCTTACAAGAAGCATTGTAAGCAGGCCGTATTTTTAAAATTAAAATTTAATGATATTTTACGTAGCCACCCAGATTTTATTACCATCTATGCGAATAGTTCTAAGCAGGGAGATGTTTTCGGTTGTTCCGTCGTGTTCCGCGACATTGTCCTCAGGATAGGGCTCCAAGAGCAGTTTTCAGTTTATTATGCGGAACTGTTTGCTATCCTGAGGGCAATGGAGACGGCGTCGTGAGATAAAGTTTATAATCTGCTTCGACTCTCACCGTGCCCTTCTCGCTGTCGGACAGATATACCCAGCAGGTCGAATGGTGCAACAAGTGCGAAGACAAAACAAGGAAGTTATTTTTTGCTGGATTTCAGAGAAACGAACTCGCCGATGCTGCTGCTAAGGATGCTTGCTCCCTTCCTCCTCCTGTCCGCTGTTCAGTCCCTCTGCGGGCTGTCGCTTCATTTGTGACCAGGATGGCCACATGTTGGTGGGAGTCCCAGTGGCTGGAAGTGAGGATCAATAATCTATGTTCCATCAAGACTTCCGCTCGCGACGGTGTGAAGAAGCAGCCCTTACTCGACTCAGAGTGGGACATTGTCGATTGACACATGGCTTCCTCTTACGTCGGGCGGAGATCCCAGTATGTGAGAGACGAGCGGCACAGCTGTCAGTACGACGTACTTTAACTGAGTGTGTTTTATATGACAAACTGAGGGTTGAACTGGGTCTCTCACAGGGTCTTCCCTCTATTTTAGCTGATAACGAGGCTTAAAATTTTGCGTGGTGTCCGGTTTTCTTCCCAAAATACCTAGTGTGGGATCTTAATGTGTAACAAAGTGCTTGGGTCGTCATCCAGCCACATTTATTTGCCCCCTTTTTAACAGCATCTTTCCAGGTATTTTCTCCGTGATTTTATTTCGTTATCCCGCTGTGTGTCGCTGGGGTTATATTACGGGATTTTCTGAACCTCACCTTTTTGGGGTTGCTTTAAATTTCCTGTAGCGGGTTTAAACGTAGTTTTCCAGGTTATTTATCTCCTTCCATAGATTATGAAAATCTTCTTCGTTATAATATTAATGCAAAGGCGCTGATGACCTAGATGTTTAGGGTCCTCCGCCATTAGTCGTCATCATCATCATCACCGAATGTCGACAGCATCAGAATCTTGGTTTATCAAGACTGCATCCTATTATTCCAGGATACTGCTGTTTGCATTAATCGCAGTCCTTCGACTCTCATAAGTCTATGGAACTGATAGGTTCATACCCGACGTCATGCGGGGTATCCTCGACAGTAGTAAGGCGCTGCAGTTTCAGGGAGCAGATAGATAGACTGGGAAAACCCAGGTTCACTGGAGAGGAACGTGACGTTCTAGCCACCATGGTGGAAACGAGAGACTACCGTACTTACTAAATAGACCAATATCCCGTAAAACCTGATCCAAGACAGCTATAACATAATTAAACACACTTACAGAAGCAGACAAGGAGATTCTGATTAATGAATTACTAAAGTGTTGCAAATAATATGAAATTTAAAAAGTAATACTCATATATTATCAAAGTCTTCGCTGAAATGGATGAACTATGTCTCAATGGATAGAGTCTGATGAGTTCGGTCAGAGGGTATCAGAAGAATACAAGATAATTTAAACTATATGACAGACTATGTATTCTATACTATTAAACCTCAGTTTTACACAAAATAAGTAATAAAGTGACGAAAATAGTCGCAACGTAATAAATTAGGCTACTTTGCTTTTCTGTAAGTGTATTAACTCCTATATATTTATAATTTTCACATAGTAAAACATCGTAAAACAGTGATAAAAGTGGTATTACTGTAATTAATGAGAAATCTAAAAGACTCAACAGAAAGCGAAGTACATTATCTTAAAGGTGATAGAAATTAAGTTTAGTCTGGCATGTCATATGTATATGTGTAATATATGATATGTGTTTGGTAAAATACATGAGGAACTTTGCACGAGATCTTTTGGAACGACGCTCTAAGGGCTTGGTCAGGAACAGTCCTTCTGGAGATCTGTAGCAGTGGAGGCGTATTTATAAATCAGTAGTGAGTAAGTCACGATCTGCATGTGTTTGTAATCTTCCGAGTAAAAATTTGTAAACTTGTGAAATTATCAGTGCAGTGATGGCGGAAGACGTTGAAATTTTTTTAGGAACAGGTCATGCGCATTTACAATATTCTTGCGAGTTAGACAGTATTTCGAACTTGCAATAATTCTTGCAAGTTGGTCATACTCAAATTAGCATATTTTTTGAATCTGTAAGCATTTTCAAGTTGTAAGAATACTTGCAAGTTGGGCAGACGCAACACAGAATATTTCCATGAGTTAGCGAGTTTTTGGAAGTGTAATAGTATTGGCACATATGATAGACTCAGTATGAAATGGACTTAAAATTAGTTCATGAAGTTTAGCTATTGCAGACCTTTTAACATCCAACACAAGTGGCAGAACTTAAGAAAAGCTTTGATAGTTTACTGGGAGTACATGCTAGTCAATGTGGTGCACGGTTTTGTTAATATTTGCAAGAATCATTAGTCCTACCGCTGTGATAATTAAACACAAAGGGTAATCAATAAACTATACTTATGCTAAACCAAACCCAATGTAAGTTGAGAATATTGTTTGAATTTTTGCCATCATATATTTAAATCCTGTCTGCATTTACGATATATATAACCTATAGAATGGGTAGTATGAAGACTGAAAGTGTGTTGCGACAAACGAAGCGATAATGTTGAGAAAATAAAATCATTCTACAGGAATCTGAACACAGTGCAATAGAGGCTCTCTAATGGGGACTGCTGCCTAATGTGCGATGGAAGTTAAGTGAAGAATTTCTGAAGAACCTATCTGATTCAATTCGTGAACTCAGTATGCTGGAAGAAACAGGTATAGCGATTAATGTCTTAATAGGAGGACTGTATCCTCTAATGATGTGAATTTCCATCACTGTAGATGGTTAGGTCAAATGTGAAGGGGAGTGTAGACAGCTACAATGTAAGAAATGTGGGAAAGTAGAAGACCGGGAGTTGGACTATAGGAGTAAGGGATATAATTGTAGAATATGAAATGCAAATAATCAACTGTTAAATGTGATGGCAACTTCGAACCCACTGAAAGGCGTTCCCAGTTATATGTGATGCTACAAGAAACCTGTGTACAAGTAAATGTTTCTTGATTGGTATGGGAGACAGAAGGTCCGTATGTCTGTGGCAAGTCTACAGACAATTAAACCTTCCACTTATTGGTTATGTGGCGTGGGTGATATAATATGCAATCACAAGGATCAGCAATGTTAAGTTCTTACACAGTAGTAGAAAAATTGGGGAATTGGGGAGCAGCGCGTATTGCCACATACAAGTGGAGGGTACTCTGCAATACTAGAATTGTTTTACATTTATAAGCATCATGCTAAAGCTGTCATTTTCAAATGCATAGCGGACATTGAGGACCTTTGTTCGTACTAGAGGAAACTCTTGTCAATGATGTATTTTTGCAAGGTTCATCTGTCATGAAGGACAAACGAATTAAATTACTTGCAAAGTTATTAAGACTCAGTTTATGTGATAATGTACCATAAGGTGCAAGGAAGCAGCTTCTGGTCAATGTAGAAACAGAATTACTTGCAGAGTTATTGTGTGTGATAGAATCATTGTAGCAAACGAAAAATAATTTGTGAAAGTGAGGGAGCTTTTTAATCCTTGCGTCCATTAGCAACAACTCTCGCGAAGCATAGGATTCCAGTCTAAACCCAGTCACCTGTGCGCCATACAGGTTACCCCACCTATAGCTAGTAATGGAAGGGTTGTTCACCAGCAATCACCGAGGAAAGTATAAGTCCATAGGGTACACCATTCGTAAGAGTGTCTAAGATGTCTTCAGATAGAAAAGGAAATATCACTTCTCCTTTTATTACAGGTACCTCAATGCATGTACGATTACAGACAGATATCCAGCACCAAGTACTATGGAAACCATAGGGTACTTGGCGCAATGAAAATATTTTTCCATATGGATATTATCAAGTAGATGTAATGCAGGAGAAAACTGTATTTATAATTCCTTTGGGTCATTCTCAGCATCGGTGAAAGCCATTTGATTCAGAAAATGATCAGTCACGTTTCAATGAGTGTTGGATGGAGTTTTGAGAAGACTGAGGCGATAGAAGTGTATAGTGTATCTCGACGACATTACTGAATTTGCAAAGGATATAAAGCAAGGAATTTTTTAAAAGGTCCATTCTTCGTGCCTCATATTAACGGTATAAATGGCAGATTTTGCACTGAAGCAAGTGAATTATTTGGAACATGTAATTAGCGAGTATGGAGAACAGATTAGTGAAGACTGTGTGAAATATTCCATCTCTTCCAATGACTAAGAAGATACAGTGGTTTTCAAGATTAGCAAATTGCTATAGGAGGTTCACGCTGAGGTTTCCTATTATGCCATGATCACTCATTCACTTGATGAATGAAGATTTGCAGTTTCAATGAACAGCAAAAAGGTCAAACAATTGAAAAACAATTGAAAAATTAAAAGAGTTGCTACCAACTAGTCATGTTATGGTTCTCCCAGAGGTCTGTGAATACACTTCTCTGATAGATTTTAACTGCAAATACAACTGTTAAAGTCTTCATTGCTCAACTTGCTCAACACTAGTGTGTTGTCAGTTGAGCACATGAGACCATGATTCTAGAAACATTGAGAAGGGTCGCTTCTCAGTCTTTTGACTATTTATTAGTACATATAGGACCCACAACCAAATGAGCCCTATTCTCCAAGAACATTGGAGTCATGAGATTATTAACCAAGAACATGATGACACAAGTTCCTGACCTCCACCCCCATTCCGTCCCCTCCCGCCCCCCTACCCCAGGGGTGACATTGAACATACACAGTAAACAGAACTGCATCAGGTGAAACCTGACACTGCTCATACCAGTGGTTTTCTGGTTCGTACATGCCCACTTATACACTTCTGAAATACCTGTATCTGTCTTCAAAGTTGAGTTCGAACCGGTATTCTGCCGATTTTGATCCAATGTTGCTGTTACAGGTCGCAGCTGTATCTTATACATGTCACATCTTGCATGTCACCAAACCACATAGATATTCTCAGGGTACATTGTACGTGCACAATAATTACAATTCAGATAACTGGTATTCCTCTTGTCATTGTATTTTTAATGCCCAGGGATGTTATTTTTGTATGTGGGCTACAGTCATGACACAGTTAGTTCTTAATACCTAACGAGATTCGACCGTACTTTCCTTCCACTACTTTATGTTGTTTGGGTTGTTGTTTTTTTTCTATACATTTACTGAGAAACAGTTATTATTAAAAATCTTAACAGCTATTAAATTAAGGAACAGTTATTCTTGGCACGACATTCTATCTGCTACTTTTATCTTTCTCTACTCTGCAACTTGTTTGTTGATGTAACTTTCCTTCAGTTTCCTCACATGTCGTTACACCAATGTAGTTCGTACTACAAATTATATTTAAATACCGTTGTCTTGACTTTATGTGAGTGGTGTAGAGTACATCTAAGTTTTTCATGAGAAGTACGGAATACGAATCACTTTCAGATTTTCAATTTTAGTGGTCGTGATTGCTATGATTTGAATAGGAGTAACTTAAGGTCAGGAAACACGGTGTGATAAACGTGTACACCGACAGTGTTACGCACCATAAGACCCAAATGGTTAGTAACAGAAACAGTGAGGTGAGAAAATGAGAACGAATTTAACTGACTTTACTAGTAGGCAGCAGGGAATCATGCTGACTGCAAGTGGACACTGTTTTCAGTATTTATATGGGTACCCATAGGGATGGACTTAATATGAAAGATTCTTCACTTGACTATTAAAGTTATTTTTGGGTCAAGAAAGTACTTATCTTCGATGAATTCCATATTAAGTTAACGAATACATTCTGTGTCGCTAAGGGAGTAAATGAAATTCTATAGAATATCCGACTCTGACCTTCACAAACATTTTCCTAGTCACAAAATTCCTTAGATGATGAAATTGAGGGAATCCAGAAGCGATAAATCTGTCGAAAAAGAGGCGTTTCACCCTACACATTCTTCGAATTTCACGCTGCCTAAAGATATTTTTTTCTTACACTTATTCCTGAAAGCTTCCATAACTAGCTGGTGAAAGCGGGGCTGCTGGAAGCTATGGGTAAGGAATCATGATTAGCAAAATGTTGGGAGGAATGTTGCTTGAAAAAGGATCTACGATACATATGCTGGGAATAACTGATATCTGGCATGTAATAACTAGGAGATACATACCCGCTCAGATAATTTAGTGCATTAACGCAACATTCAGGAATTCGGGGAGGTGACCCTGGCTCAGATGGGCTTCTGCTGACGGATTAACTATGAGCGCTCTTTGGCCAGCCACCCTAGAGGTGGTTTTCCACATCCATCTGAGTAAATGTTGAGCTGTAGCCTCCATCCTGAGTCAGATACCTGCTACGTAAGCATTCAGAAGAATGTTCTCGCACTTAAGCATGAGCTGTGCACTAGATGCAGACAGATCTGGCACGCAGATTCTGTCCCATAGGGAGTTATGCGGTCAGGAAGTCAATCTGGTCACCAGCAGTCACTAAGATTGCTTCAGTGCATATAACAATGTCGATACTGAAGGGGACTGATAAAACGCAAAAGTGGAACAGAAGAACTAGGAGTTACATAATATTTCAGTTCTGTGGGAAGAGAATGAGTTGGAGCCTTCACTTCCTATGGGATGCGTGTGCTACATTAAATTTAGTAAGATGGGTTGCTCACTGGGATCACTTTATACCCTCTAAGGTTATTAAACCCGAACTCGAAAAAGTCTGTTAAGTGTTGGGATACGAAAGATAAGTTGAATGTGCGGATACAATAAGGGCACTAAACGAGACTTGTCAAGGATCGGTTATAGAATGAGGCTGACCTTCATAAATTGTCCTATACATAATATTCTTATTTATTTCCAGACTGCAATTGGGACACATACCACTCATCAGCAGTATGAGCACCGCAGAATACGTTTACCTCGGGTGTATACTGTTCCATACCAGTTATTTTTCATGCAACATATAAGTTACATATACTCTTTTTAGCACATTCCAAAGACCTTTGTCAATAACTTACTCACTGAAACGGCGAGTGAAAATTTGGCGTAGTGGTTAACGCACCTGCCTAATAAGCAGGAGACCCGGATTAGATTCATGACCTTGGTACAAATTTTTACTTGCCTCTTCAGTCTGTATACGCAAAATCATAACTCTTTGAGACCAGAGAAGTCTCTGAAGTAGCGTCATTTCATTTATTAAACGTCAGGATATTTTGTCAAGTATGTGAACCTGCATATTTAATCTAAAATATCTAGTTGGCAAAGTTTTTGAACAATGGTTGGGACTGCCAGGTACTGTGTTATGTCTCTAGCTGAATGGTTTTTTTATATTATTATTATTTTTTTTTTTAGTTTTAAGTGTGAACTAAATGAAGACACTTTCATGTCAGTGACGTTCACATTTTCCATTTGAACTTATACACTCCTGAATGGTTGACTTTATAGCATTGTTGTAGGGGCTGGTGTGTGTTTTGATGCTTATTCCCAGCTTGAACTTTCGACATGAACATTTTATATTATCCGACAATTTCGTCAATATGGAAACACTGGTACCATTTGTGAAATATTAAACACTAGCAATTCGGTAGGAACTGAAGAAGGGCATTCAGTAGTAGTCAAGATAGTCTCTACTAAAAGAATAACTAAGTGTCCAACAAAAATAACAGCATTTGTATAAAAGAAACAGCCAACCAGCTAATGTCTGCCCTAATGAAAAACCCCAAATAATATTGAACATTCACTTGACGGAAGGAAAAAACGTTTCGCCCATGGTAGCACAAATGCAAATAAATTGTAGCCACTACCAAATATCCATAAAGAGACAAACCCTGTCATTCCAGTAATAAACTGTATAAACAGCCTTGCATTCTTACTAAAATAAGTGATTTATATACTTATTCAGATGCTAACATCCTAGACCAATTAAAACATATTTTGATGGAAGAAATCAACGTGTACACCAACAGAACAGTTGGTGAGACCATGTACCCGCACATCATAATACAAATGCAATAGTTATGGACGAATTTTATTAATTCTAACACTCCCACAGTTATTCCAAGGTCTATGAACCATCCATGTACTAGAATCAGATATAGTAATGGGAAATTACCTTGCTGGTACAATGGTTAATATTTTACTACACCATACAGATAACTATTTTCGTTATAACCATCTCAAATGGATTTAAAAAATTAAATATTTCTACAGATATGTAGATGAGATACTAATATTACAAGGCCAATCACAAAAATAAATAGATATATTCCACTGAATGGAATAAATTACTCAAAAATATTAACAATATGGAGACAATATATTGCTATTCACAACATGAAGAAGAGGCTCACTCAAAAGCACTGCTAAAATATTCAATTTTAGCCCAATATTCTTCTTCTGGAATAGAAAACACACACACACATTCCCACAAGAACAACTCACACAGACATGGCGACTACCTCTGGGCGACAGAGCCTGGTTTAGCATGGGTCGGGTTCCGGTACTTACAGGCAGTGACCATCTCTGTGTGAGTTGTCCTTGTCTAAATATGTGTGTGTTTTCGGTTTCTGAAGAAGGACTTCGTCTCAAAGCTCAGTATTCAGGCTCTTTTTTCATTGTGTCGATCTGCAACTCAATGCCTGCTATGTGTGGTGAGTAGCAAGCTATTCTTCCCATATTGTCATTGTTCGATCATTATTTTCATAGAAAAACATATTTATAATCGATCATAAGAACAATGTTGTTGGTTTGGTGTTCAGTCCTGAGACTGGTTTGATGCAGCTCTCCATGCTACTCTATCCTGTGCAAGCTTCTTCATTCCCAGTACCTACTGCAGCCTACATCCTTCTGAATCTGCTAAGTGTATTCATCTCTTGGTCTCCCTATACGATTTTTACCCTCCACGCTGCCCTCCAGTACTAAATTGGTGATCCCTTGATGCCTCAGAACATGTCCTACCAACCAATCCCTTCTTCTAGTCAAGTTGTGCCACAAACTCCTATCTCCCCAATTTTACTCAATAACTCCTCATTAGTTATGTGATCTACCCATCTAGTCTTCAGCTTTCTTCTGTAGCGCAACATTTGGAAAGCTTCTATTCTCTTCTTGTCCAAACTAGTTATCGTCCATGTTTCACTTCCATACATAGCTACACTCCATACAAATACTTTCAGAAACGACTTCCTGACACTTAAATCTATACTCGATGTTAACAAATTTCTCCTCTTCAGAAACGCTTTCTTAGCCATTGCCAGTACACATTTTATATCCTCTCTACGTCGACAATCATCAGTTATTTTGCTCCCCAAATAGCAAAACTCCTTTACTACTACAAGTGTCTCATTTCCTAATATAATTCCCTCAGCATCACCTGACTTAATTCGACTACATTCCATTATCCTCGTTTTGCTTTTGTTCATGTTCATCTTATATCCTCCTTTCAAGACACTATCCATTCCGTTCAACTGCTCTCCCAAGTCCTTTGCTGTCTCTGACAGAATTACAATGTCATCGGTGAACCTCAGAGTTTTTATTTCTTCTCCATGATTTCTAATATCTAGTCCGAATTTTTCTTTTGTTTCCTTTACTGCTTGCTCAATATACAGATTGAATAGCATCGGGGAGAGGCTACAACCTTTTCTCACTCCCTTTCCAACCACTGCTTCCCCTTCATGTCCCTCGACTCTTATAACTGCCATCTGATTTCTGTAAAAATTGTAAATAGCCTTTTGCTCCCTGTATTTTACCCCTGCCACCTTCAGAATTTGAAAGAGAGTATTCCAGTCAACATTGTCAAAAGCTTTCTCTAAGTCTACAAATGCTAGAAACGTAGGTTTGCCTTTCCTTAATATTTCTTCTAAGATAAGTCGTAGGGTCAGTATTGCCTCACGTGTTACAACGTTTCTAGGGAATCCAAACCGTTCTTCCCCGAGATCGGCTTCTACCAGTCTTTCCATTCGTCTGTAAAGAATTCGCGTTAGTATTTTGCAGCTGTGACTTATTAAACTGATAGTTCAGAAATTTTCACATCTGTCAACACCTGCTTTCTTTGGGATTGGAATTATTATATTCCTCTTGAAGTCTGAGGGAATTTTGCCTGTCTCATACATCTTGCTCACCAGATGGTAGAGTTTTGTAAGGACTGGCTCTCCCAAGGCTGTCAGTACTCCCAATGGAATGTTGTCTACTCCCGGGGCTTTGTTTCGACTTAGGTCTTTCAGTACTCTGTCAAACCCTTCACGCAGTATCATATCTCCCATTTCTTCTTCACCTACATTCTCTTCCATTTCCGTAATATTGTCCTCAAGAACATCGCCCCTGTATAGACCCTCTATATACTCCTTCCACCTTTGTGCTTTCCCTTCTTTGCTTAGAACTGGGTTTCCATCCGAGCTCTTGATATTCATGCAAGTGGTTCTCTTTTCGCCAAAGGTCTCTTTAATTTTCCTGTAGGCAGTATCTATCTTACCCCTAGTGAGATAAGCTTCTACGTCCTTACATTTGTCCTCTAGTCACCCCTGCTTAGGCATTTTGCACTTCCTGTCGCTCAGATTTTTGAGACGTTTGTATTCCTTTTTGCCAGTTTCACTTACTACATTTTTTGTACTTTCTCTTTCATCAATTAAATTCAGTATCTCTTCTCTTACCCAAGGATTTCTACTAGCCCTCGTCTTTTAATCTACAGTTCATAACCAATAGATTGTGGTCAGACTCCTCATCTGCGGCTGGAAATGTCTTACAATTTAAAATCTGGTTCCTAAATCTCTGACTTACCACTGTATAATCTATCTGAAACCTAGCATCTCGAGGTTCTTCCATGTATACAACCTTCTTTCATGATTCTTGTACAACCTTAATTCATGATTCTTGAACCAAGTATTAGCTATGATTATGTTATGCTCTGTGCAAAATTCTACCAGGCGGCTTCCTCTTGCATTTCTTGGCCCCAATCCATATTCACCTACTACGTTCCTTCTCTTCCTTTTCCTACTGTCGAATTCCAGTCACCCATGACTATTAAATTTTCGTCTCCCTTCACTACATGAATAATTTCTTTTATCTCCTCATACATTTCATCAATTTCTTCATCATCTGCAGAGCTAATTGGCATTTAACTTGTACTACTGAAGTAGGCGTGGGCTTCGTGTCTATCGTGAACACAAAAATGCGTTCACTATGCTCTTTGTAGTAGCTTACCCGCACTCCTATTTTTTATTCATTATTAAACCTACCGCTGCATTACCCCTATTTGTTTTTGTATTTATAACCCTCTATTCACCTGACCAAAAGTCTTGTTCCTCCTGCCACCGAACTTCACTAATTCCCACTATATCTAACTTTAACCTATCCATTTCCATTTTTAAATTTTCTAACCTACCTGCCCGATTAAGGAATCTGACATTCCACGCTCCGATCCGTAGAACGCCAGTTTTCTTTCTCCTGATAACGACATCCTCTTGAGTACTCCCCGCCCGGAGATCCGAATGGGGGACTATTTTACCTCCGGAATATTTTATTCAAGAGGACGCCATCATCACTTAATCAAACGGTAAAGCTGCATGCCCTCTGGAAAAATTACGGCTGTAGTTTCCCCTTGCTTTCAGCCGTTCGCAGTACCAGCACAGCAAGGCCGTTTTGGTTAGTGTTACAAGGCCAGGTCAGTCAGTCATCCAGACTGTTTGTTGCCCCTGCAACTACTGAAAAGGCTGCTGCCCCTCTTCAGGAACCACACGTTTTTCTGGCCTCTCAACAGATACCCCTCCGTTGTGGTTGCACCTACGGTACGGCTATCTGTATCATTGAGGCACGCAAGCATCCCCAGCAACGGCAAGATCCATGGTTCATGGGGGGATAAGCACCACAATAAAATAAAAAAATTAGATCTAACTTAAGTAGCAAAAAAAGCAGAAAACGATGGTTACGATCCCTTCAGTCCATCAGGTTTATGTTAACAACTTATACGTACATGTAAATAAAATAAAAGACGAAATTACGCTAACACGAAAACGTGATAACAAAAAATCTCTGTTCACTGTTATACCACAGTGGCAAAAAGTTTCGGATGAAAGCTGAGTTGCTAAACTCGTATATGGGAGAAATGTTATATGAGTTTCGAATGTGCCAGAAGATATACGTTTTCTTGGCTTGTCTTGACGACTGCTGACACTACACCTTCAAGTGGCAGCCATCGCTTCGATCTCTAAGGGATTTAGTGCGCCGTCTGTAGCTTTCCGCATTATGATCAAATATTTGGTCTTAACTTTCTTTCATTACTGTTTGATTTACTTTCATTTATTTAGCTACTTCACCCAGAATGTTTAAATGTTTCAGGTTCTGTCTCTAATGTAACCTAGACTCCTTAAAGACACTCAAAACAATAAACTTTGCAATGTGCTCGATACGTGATTTTTATGAATAAAAAATAATGCTTGTAGTATTTAACAGACGTATTACAGCAAGGTCTGTCTTCTTAATTTTTGTAAATGGACATACGACGAAACAACCAAAATTTACCTACACATCATACTCAACAATTTATGAGTGATTCGAGAATTTTAGATTAATTCTCTGTGTAATGCAAGCAGCTGGCCTACTATAATTGGGGAACTTTTTCTTCACAGGTAACGAAGGTATATCGGAGTGCTAGACGATGTTGAAATGGCGAACAGAAGAGATATCTTACGATCTGCAACACCATACCACACCATCTGCAGGTTTTTCGGGCTGACACCATTCACAGTGGAGACTGAGAGGTGTGAACTACGCAGTACCACTGCTGGTACGCTGTACGCATCTGTTGTTCTCGTCATGAGCCTGGGAATAACAGGGCTTACGGTAAATTAGTTGCAGGCTGTGAACGCGAGAAAAAAGGATTCCACCACTTTTGTGTGGTTGGCAACCTACATGATGACACACTGCGCCTGCATGGTGACGGCGGACGCCGAAGACCTGTTTAGAAACCCGCACAAGTACCAGAGGATCTTCACTCTGTTGTCGTGTCGGGACAGTGGCATCCTGGAATTGCCCCATCCTCCAGCGCGGCGGTGAGGATCTCCTGCAAAGTGGTGTACACAGGGTTTCTCGCTCTACATGTAGCTGCTCTGACGTTGGAATATCTGTGGTACGGAATGAAATGGACATATATGTTATCATTGTTCTCCAGTGGTATAATACCTACAGCTGTTTCCAGGTATGTGGGGTTCGTTCTTCTTGTGAGGACTGACTTACACCAGCTCATCCAGTGTCTGAGAGCTACAGCCAAAGTGAGATGCCAGTGGCGACTACTTGCAGATCGCTACCGCAAGCTGAGGAGAGAGTACTCCGCACTGTGCCACCTGTCCCAGGAGGTTCTTTCAGCGCTCCAGGTACTGCTAGCTTTATCCGTGATGACAGTGGTGTGTGGTATATCCTGGAATGCAGTTGCCGCAGTCTTAACACAGCAGCAGAAACATACAGTGGTGATGCAGATTTTGCTTATATCGTGGCAGTCGTCACAGGTGTTAATGGTGGCAGTGGCTTCGCACGCGCTGTCCAGGGAGGCGGCGCAGACAGCTCCTGTCCTGTGCCGGCTGCTCATGGGTTCGACTCTCCGTAGCGCAGAAACGGTGGAGCTGCGCCACTTTAGCCACCTGGTCCGCAGCCAGACTCCCACTCATGAACTTTACGGCTTCGTTCCCTTAGATATGCGGATGTTGGTGGCGTCCTTGTCTTTCATCATAACTTGTACCGTGGTTCTGTTAACTTTCTGGGAAGTGTTCTGAAGAATAAAGAAGAGTACAGTAGTTCTGGTGAACATGGACTGTTATTCACTAAAATTCTATAGCGTTTTTGGTATGACTATGAGCTTGTACAGTACACTCCTATTACATTAATTTTCACCTGAACCGCAAATAGCTATTAAAAGTCTGTAATATTGTAAATGGTATTACCTTCTTCTTCAAATTTTTTCTTCCTTAGTAGTGCACGACAAAGACAAGGGCTACAGTGATAGACGGATTCAAGCCTGTTGTGCAGTTTATCCAGTTATAGTGTGGCTAGCTTCACTTAAAACCAGCATGTGACCTCCCATCTGTGGAAAACATAGTAAACAAATTAAAAGTGCTGCACTTTTTTCAATACGTAAAATTTTCACGCAATTGGTAATTATCAATGGCAAAGACTAAAATGATTTACTTAGAAATGGTATAAATTGCACGAATTTATAAATCTTGAAGCACATAATAAATTATAGCATTTAAGAGAAAGATAAAAGTTCAGCCAGCCGTTGTGGCCGATCGGTTCTAGGCGCTTCTGTCCGGAACGGCGCTGCTGCTATGGTCGCAGGTTCGAATCCGGCCTCGGGCATGGATATGTGTGACGTCCTTAGGTTAGTTAGGTTTAAGTAGTTCTAAGTATAGGGAACTGATGACCTCAGATGTTAAGTCCCATAGTGCTCAGAGCCATTTGAACCATTTAATAAAAGTTCAGGAACAACAACTGGCATGTTTTAGTGGTTACAGAGTGTCTCAAGAGATTCTAGGGAAGCTGTGTTCCTCAGGACAAGACCGAAGGTTGACAAAGATGTTCAAATGCGACACAGAGCTACAGCAACAAACAACAGTATGCGGCAACAGAAGAATGTCACGAACTCTACCTGACGTAGGCGAATGTAAACGGTGTTACGTGATTGTCTTCAGTCGGACATCAAATAAGAGTTATTGCAGGTAGAAAAACCTACCGCTACCAAACTTAGACTAGTGTGAATCTCGGACGTAAAGTTGAGTGATGCCAGCTTTGTTGCATAGAGAAAAGGGACTATCGCAGTCTTAAACATCACGACAGTCTGGAATAATCATCATAAAACATAATCAAGCATTTGTGAACTGGGAACCATACCGAAACCTTAATAACAATTATTATTTCCCTTGACGCGATCCACTATTTATCACCCCACCCGAAAGAATCATTTCACTTTTGTAACATGTGGACGTAAAAATTTTCTCGTGGATGGCCTACCTTTTTAAACAACTCTCATACCACGTCCATTGATGGTAGTAGATCTACACTCACACAGACACAAGGCGGAGCAAGAGTCGGAAACAGCACACAAAATGAAAGACGAAATATGCACGGCCTCGACATGAGTGACACTGAGTCTGCTGCACTCACCACATACGCAGTCAGTATAAGCCGCTAAGCGTTAGGGTGGTAACCTCACTACACATCACATTCACTCTTATCGTGACAGCGTACTCGCTATGGCTCTAATATCGACCAAACGAGGCATCTTTCACACCATACACTCATCTCACACAGACCAAGAGACAATCATTGCAAATAAAAACTGACTTTTAAACATACTATGACGGAGCCATCTCTTCATGTGGGCAACTGCGGAACCATAGAATTATAACAGAAACTTTGGAAAATATAAATATCCACAACATATCAGATAGTGCCTACACGTATCTTCCATAAGGCCTGGTTTCTATCAAAGAAGGTCACCCATTCAAGGAAAAATCAAACTGAATATCAAGTAAAGGTTAAACGAAACCGGCATAAATCCCCCCACATAAAATTCACAGCACATACTGGACCTCACTACATAGAAAATATGCACTGATAATCACGCGTCACGCTTTGAGATTCGCAACATACGCAAGTTCTTACCTGTATCTTCTCATTATGTCATACATTATTCAGATAAATCCATTATATTACATCAAAATATTCATGAAAATCATATGATGAAACTAGACATTCATCAAATCAGACCTGATACTGAAAGAAGAAGCTACACAATGGATGTAGAAAATTACCTCATTAAGGAATCAACCACATATAAAATGAACATTAATTTTAATAGAATATTCTGCCGGTTTTTGGAGGAAATTATACATATTAATAACTTCAATACAAAGTATTAGTGTTCCACAATAATATTTACTAGTTTGTTATGAACTGGCTTTCAGCCTCTCAGGCCATCGTTAGATAACGTGATGCTAAACAGCTAATCCACACAACTTCAGCAAGAATCTATAAGTGTACATATAATGCTGTACAAAGATGTGTGACTTTTATGGCTATATCGATACGAAACGAAACAAGTATGATGTAGCAGCCAAAGGCCGGCCGGAGTGTCCGAACGTTTCTAGGCGCTACAGTCTGGAACCGCGCGACCACTGCGGTCGCAGGTTCGAATCCTGCTTCGGGCATGGATGTGTGTCATGTCCTTAGGTTAGTTACGTTTAAGTAGTTCTAAGTTCTAGGGGACTGATGACCTTAGATGTTAAGTCCCATAGTGCTCAGAGCCATTTCAACTATTTTTGAAGCACCTAAAGAGACTCTGAATAAATAAATCTTATATTACAGTATATTAAAATATTAAAAGTACGTGAGCGTATAAAACAGAAATGTTCTACAAATGAGTAATGGCATGGACTCATACGTCATATGGACAAACTGGTGGATGTGATGAACAGACTAAATAAAGGGAGGGGAAGAAAAAGGCTATGGAATGTGGGTGTACAACAGTTACAGAAAGCTTATTAGCCAATGATGAGGGGCATAATAGCTGGCTACAATTTTAATAAGGATGTGTAATGGAACTGTGTTTGGTCATTAAGGACAAAGTCAGGTTTCTTTGAGTGTGGTTTATTAACGACCAGAGTTCCAAGTAGTGTTAGATTTCTCCCCTTTGTTCCTTTATGGAGAATATCACACTTCATATCATATGGATGACATTCAGTCAGAGCATGTATAGGGAAGGTGAACTCTTTCTTTCTCAGTCTCCAACCCCGTTCATGCTCAGTTAGTCTAGGAGTTATAGCCCTAACTGATTGATCTACATATAATTTGCCACACAGAGTGCAGGAAATACTATAAACTCCACTCTGTTCTAAACGGTGATAAATTTCTCCCATTTGTACGTAATAACTGAGACAGCACAACTTTCAAGGGCAATCTCAAATACTCTCAATCGTCCCATACTAGACATAGTAGTAACATACAGCATATTCAACTGGTTCTCACACAGCAAATGGTTCTCTGACAGCCTATCATGCGACACATATTTCCCAGTGGTAGTGAACCGGCTAAAAGACGAACCATTTCCTCTCGCTGACTACGTACATACTAGCTCCACGGTAGATATCACTTTCATCGCAGACGTTTCCAAATAAAGAGCCAATAAGTTACGTGGATGTCCCTTCGTCCTGCGGGAACATGGCAAAGAGATAGCAGACTGACTCAACAGGGTCCATGAAAACAAACAATTGATGGTGGAGCTAGAACGTAAGAGATGTATTCCAGTTTAGGACGTGCTAATAAGGACAATACAGATGGTCCCCTAGGACATGCAATCTATGGAAAAAAGACCCTCTTAGATCTGTTCCTCCATGCAACGAGCTGACATCACTGGCACAGAGATAGTCTGTAACAACGTAGACTGTATGCTGCCAAAATTGACGTGCATTGAAGGAAACAAATGACACAGCCTATCGCAAATAAGAGGAAGGGAAAGAGGAACAGAAATTCAACTTTATTCCCTGTGCTGGGGCTACCTAAGCCAAAACTGGGAGAAACTCCGAAAAAAAATTTGGCCATTTTTCGACCACTACGAAAAACGAAAACTATGTTTATCTCAGTAAAGGACAAGATACACTTGCGAATACCAGGTTTATATGGCATTCCTTGAGCGTGTCAGCGTCAAAGAAAGGGAAAAACGCAGCACAGCATCTAGCAGCGATGGATGGAATACATTAGATGCGTATGCCTGGGGCATAGAGACAGATCAGCACTGGCTAAACATAGCCTCAACGAGAAGCATACGTTCCAATTTGAGAAAGAAACACGACCCTCTCGTCAACAGGGGCGAGGGCTATTAGCTGAGCTCGGCATGCGACCCTTTACGATCAGACTATCGTCAAGAACTCACCCGGCAGTTGACGCTTCGCGAGGCTGGGCAAGACTGAATGCACCGAGGGTGGAATGGCGGTCAGCGACCCCACCACAAGCCACACCTGGGGAGCGTCGGCCACCTCTCGGCTGTATACAGGGCGTAACGACTGTAAGTGCAGATATCTCTACTGTTGACTGCGGAGGGTGTATTGAACGACATTACATCAAGTCATTTGCAGGCTCATAATTATAGCTTACAGAAGTCATATGTTTCTATTTTGGTTAGATTATCCAAGTATGTGTGGAAAGAAAAAGCCGTTAATGCTTATTTTCCCGTGGGAAGCAGGTCAGGTGCTGAAGTGTGGACACGTGGACGCAAAACGATTAGTCTATACCGAAAGGTGTAGTCGACTTAGTGGTGTTGTTAAGACCAGGCAGAAAACATCAAGTCATAAAGTTTGTGACGTATATGTGAGAAGACTGTAGGATGAAGAGAAAAGACAACCAACGTATCCATGAGTGTACCTATTAAGACACCAACGCACTTATACCCGTTACACCCTGTGTATGGGACACCCACGCAATCTCGACGTTCTCACACTAGCGGGGCACATCTGAAGGATCAAGGGAGAAAAATACAAGTAAGTATTATTATTCTTAGCCAGATCTTCGACATAGGTAATATTATTCTGTAATACAAAGAGCTTTGATAAATATAGAAGAGAATAACATTTGTTTTGTACCTGCCAAAAGAAAACAGCAAAAATTGTGACTTTAAAATACGTCTTCTTCAACGAGATATTAAATTACTCACTACAGCAGTGGCGTTTAATGTTGCAGAATTCTAAATTTAAGAATCTGTGTTTCAGCGGTGTGGGTTAGTACTGTAGTATATGAGAATGTAGCGTGTTTTCTGGATTCTGTATCTGAGTAATTGCGTGTTACAGCAACAGTCCATAGTAACTAAACTAATTTATTTCCATTACAAGTAATTTGTCTTATTCCCCTTGATCATTTTAGATTCCCAATACTTTTCGTTTTTTATAGAAGAAACGCCCCTCTGCCCCTTAACTCCACCCCGAAAAATCCTTATTAGTTAAATAATCGCTCTCCCATGTATAATGCACCTTCAACATTACTTTACAAATGACTCAATATTTGACATATTGTACTAAACATTTAGTGTAAGAATAGTCGAATACTTCTTAACAAATAATCATCAAATAAATAATAATAAAAAACTGTCGTAACAATCGTCGCTCAAGTTCTGTGATCTAGTAAGAGGTTCCCACTGCATGTATTCAAAGTGATACCTCCTTAACCGTTAGTTCTCTGACCGACTTTGTTTCTCTCATGAGATGTACATGAGTCTACGTTGAGCTCGATAATCGTTAGATAATAAATTCGTATAGTACGAAGCACTATAAAATACAACATTGATATCAAACGGTTTGAGAAAATAGGAAATATTGAAGTAAACAAAGAAACAAATTACTGAGCAGAAAAAAAGAGTGGCTTTAAGCTTTCTGTATTGATTCGACGGTTCCTGCAGTGGCTATTGAAATGACAGCCACTTTAAGAAAATTTACTTTCTTAAAAAACTACATCCTTCCTGCAATATGTCAACTACAGGCTACTTCATTTTCATGCTTTAATCAATGTGTTTCTCGTTCATTACCAACGTACAATTGAGAGACAGCCCAAATGTTCTGCGTCGTTTCTCACAGACCCGGCATACATATCTGTCACCTGACCCATGTTATTTCAGGGACCAAAAGCGCCGAGGAAGGCGCAGTAAGAACTCTAAACCGTAACTGCGAAGACAAATGGACCACATGTGTTGGTAACCAGGTTAGTGCTTTCATACAGAATTATGTTCAATGACAAATAACTGCCACCCATATTGTTTGTAATTTCGCACGCAAGAAACAAATATACATCAATGGTCGTTAAAGCAGCAGGAATTTGACCTTGAAGGCAACAAGCGGTAAACGGCAAATTACCTGAAGTGCTCTACATGCTTTTACATGCGGATGGTTTGCACATCAGCGCAAACACACGACATGGATAGAAATAAAGCCACCTGCATATTGAATATAACTGAAGAACAAGTATGGGGTCCCTCATTCACAGACCGTATTTCAACGTTATTTGTTTTGAGATGACTGAGATATGCCTCGAACGAGAAGTACAAATACCAGTACCTGCCGAATGTCGACAGCATCAGAATCTTAGTGTATCAACACTGCATCTTATTATTCCAGGATAATTCTGTTTGGTTTAATCGGATCTCTCGACTGTCATGAGACTATGGAACTGACGGGATCAGTAGGTTCATACCCGACCTCATGCGGGGTATCCTCGACAGTAAGAGGGCGCTGCAGTTTCAGGGAGCAGATAAAGTGATAGAGTAGGAAAATCCAGGTGCCCTTAGTCACTGGAGAGGGAAGGAACTAATGTGTAGTATGTAAGAACTAGGAGATATGTAATATTCCAGTTCTGCTGTAAGAGAATCATTTTGAGCTTTCACTTTTGATGTGATGAGTGTGTTACATTAAAGTTTAAAATATGGGTAGGTCTCTGGGACTATTTTATCCGTTGGGAGATAGTGATTATTAAAACTGAACCATTAGAAAACAGGTTTTGTGTTGGATTACGAAAAGTACGAGGCACGAGGGCTGTTGGTACTGGAGTTGACTCACATAAACTGAACAACAGAGAATTCCTTTATTTATGCATTGCTGGGATATTAACAAAAGCAAACGTCCATCAGTAGCACTACTAGCATTAGAGAAGACAAAATATACTTCGAGGCAGATTTACGTCGAGTGACTACTGTTTCTTATTAGTTAACATGACAGCTGTTTTTTCACACAACTTACATAGCAGACGTCAGCCAGTGACATATTTAATCTTAACTGATAATATATCAGTTGCAATCAGAACATATATTTGGTTATTGTTTAAGTTTTAATGGAAGAGTGCATTACATACAAAGATAATGACTAACTTTGCTAAATCACAGACTATATAATTTCACTCCTAAATAGTGTTATCTACGTTAACACGTTATCTAAAGAAAGGAATATGTTTCAACATGAAACATTTAGAATGACATTGGTGAAATTTACAATGAATTGTTTTGATTCAACCTGTTCGTTCAAAATAATGTCTTGATGTTTTATCATATATAAGAAACTTTCTATTTCTTGTAAAACATTTAGCACACGTCCTTTTTCATTGGTGTGTGGAACTTGTTATTTTAACGGTGAGCCAATGAAGATAATATCATGGCAGTGAGATTCAGATGTGGTATGAACATTGTTTTGAAAATTCCTTCTGTCTATTCTAATGTATATTTTATTTTAGCTTTATTTTATTTTAGCTTCCATATGTCAATTTATAAACACAAGGTCGAGTGAATTTACAGGACTGATCTAGAGAATGAGATATTTGTGATCTCATTATGTTGCGTATAATGATGTTTATTTTTCTCATATTGGGTTTTTTGAGGTGTAAGTGTAATTTGATCTCTTAGTTTTCCTCAACGTAGCAAATATTTTCGTTGTTTGACAAAATATAGGTACTATGAATGTCAAATCAGTAAAAGAAGCAAATTGTATATGGCAGGAATCATGTCCAAAACAAACTGTATGAAGAGAACGCTCAGGTCATCCCATCTCCACCATGCAGAGTCAACGTTCTTCATGCTAAACAAAAAACACGAGAAAATCATCAGATATGACGCAACGACACCGGTCGAATCTCAACAGCCACCAACCGACCCCAACAATCTCAGCAGCCTCAACAATCTCAGTGCGTTCAACAACCAGCTACTCATTGCTAAACAAATGATTTTCCCCATGAAACGGAATCTCTTGAGATACATAACGACGAAGGTTTTTAAAAGGCACGCTCCAGGCGTAACTCGAGATGAAACTCCAGCATGTCCACAGAATCCGGTGAGATCCCAGTAATGATTGATCTGAATGTTCTAACTAGAATTGTTATCATTGAAAATCTGGACCCCAAGGAAACCGCTAAGTCTTTTCATACCTGGACTGAAAGAATTCAACCTTGTACAATTTGTGATTTACATGAAATAAAGAAGAAACCGTGTCGAACTCACCACTCAGCAAACCGACTTTGAAACCAAACTTAGAAATATAAAAATAATTATAAATAATTGACAAGACTTTGAAAGACAAAGTTAACAACATACTACAACATTTTGCAAGAGACAAAAGCATTATATCACATGAACAAGCTGGTTTCAGAAACACAATCCCGCTGATCCATGATTAAGGCTAATTAGCAATGCAGCGGAAGCCTGCAATTTCACAGGTGCAACTGCTACCCTCTTTCTGGACACAGAAAGCGCTTTTTATAAGATACAGACATCTTCACAAAGTGCTAAAGCACCACTTCCCACCTGCAATAGTACCATTATTAGCTAACCTCATTTGAAACTGAAAAGTACGACTACGAGACGGGGGTCAAAAGTCGTCCTCCTCCACACCCAGACCGGGAGTGCCTCAGGCTTCCGTCATATCCACTTAGTTATGAACGATATACACAGCAGATATCCCAAGACCCCGGTGGTGGAATGAAGACATGGTTCTATATGCAGATGACACCACTTACTGGTGTCATGCGCCCAACTCGAATGCAATCAATGAACAAGTCAACAGCTAGATCAGCAAATTTGAAACATAGCCCAGTAAATGGAGAATCTGATTGATCTAATCCACCAAAAAGTAAACCTTTCCTTTTCAGACATGGCAATCTTACTAATCGCCGACTACAGGATAACCCAAAACTCTACATTCGACTTTGTGGACAAGAAATTGTTCCACAACTAAACGTCAAATACCTTGTCTACGTCTGTCTAGATGAACTCTTAAGTAGCCAGAAAGACAGGACTGAAAAGATTAAACAAGCTGAAAGCCGACATAATTTTGTACGTCTCACGAAATATCAAACAAATGGACTGGAGCTACCAGTTTCTCTTCTTACATTCTAATGAAACGAAAAAATAACCTCTGTCTGCTAACCAGAGGCTGCTTCAATTAGCTGAAGATCTACGGCATACCTTCCAAACAAACTCCCTTCACGAAACACTTAAAACCAAGAACACACTGCTGAAGATCGACGGTATAGCTTCAAAACAAACTTCCTTACGAAACACTTAAAACCAAGAACATACTACACGGAGTAAAAGAAGAAATCACCAGATTCGGGATCAACAGACTACGTAACAACAGACTCACAAAATCACTCTTGTAGCCCTATAATACAACGTTCAATTTTCCGAAATTCAAAAGTTCATTTTCCCCAATATTTTTCTCGAAGCAGTATCCAATTCACTGCAACAGAATCCTCTGGAAAACGAAGAACTCAATGAAACTGTCCACAAACCAACAGCACCTACAAGGATTTAGGATAATGTAGCAGCCTGATATAGAGAAGAACAACTTACTGAGCAAAATTACTTCAATCAGCTCCTGTAGCAGAAGCTAATATTCTCTGTAGCGGCAAGATTTTAAAGTTTCTCGTCTTCCACAGAATTAGACAGAAACGTCTCTTACACCAACGAATTACAAAATCACACTATAGCATTATCAAGACCACTGAGACGATATGAACGTACGTAACACAAACAACGGGCAACAAATTTCTACCTCGGTTTTTTTATCGACAGAGGGGTTTTTCTCTCAGACGTAAGGCATATGCAGGAACATGGCACGAAAGAAACTTAATGAACAACATCTTACTCTCAGCTACCCATCTAGATCCAGTTAAAAGTCCTACAAAATTAAATAAGCATCCAGTTGTCGTAAATAAGTGGCGTCACAACAACACAGGATACAATTACTGGCTGGAAAGGCCTGTAACCCAACATCTCCTTTAAGATGGAATGAAAGATTTTTAAAGAATGCCTTGTAGTTGCTTGTCACGTAGGAAGTCCCGTCCAGACTGTCTGACTAATATTTCAGTTGGTAGGTTATATGCATATGTTTCAATGCGTTCCAGTCGTACTATGCAAACACAAATTCTGGCTGCTCCCATTCAAAGTGCCAACTCTCGGTCAGTCAGTTAACGACAAATAGCCTGTACAGAACAAGGGGTGCTGTCGTGATCTTCTGTATGTCCACAATGCCGTGAATCAGTTTCTGCTTCCTTATGCAATTCTGTTCCTTGGCCGGCCGGCCCGGCGCTACAGTCTGGAACTACGCGACCGCTACGGTCGCACGTTCGAATCCTGCCTCGGGCATTGGTGTGTGTGATGTCCTCAGGTTAGTTAGGTTTAAGTAGTTCTAAGTTCTAGGGGACTGATGACCTCAGAAGTTAAGTCCCATAGTGCTCAGAGCCATTTTTTTTCTGTTTCTCTTGTGAACTTTTCCTGAACCAAAAAACTCGCATTTTATTTAATAATTCATTATTAATATCGCGAAACTCAAGCGGACTGGAACATTACATCTACTAAAATTATTTGCAGAAATACGGCCTATGGTGCGAACTACACGCACAAATAAATTGTGAAGGTAAGAAAATGTAAATGACAAAGTGTAATTTTTTGTTATAACCCTGAATTCTCGTTCATGACATTAATGGCTAATGCTTTTTATTCGCGACTGGGAAGAAAAGTCCGTGTTGATTCTATTTACGTCGGAGAGTGTATTAAAGTGGCTCTCCCTTGGAAACAAATGAATACCTATCACCAACACGTCTGTTCCAGGCCAATCCATTCTCCATGCACTCAGTTTCTCTTCCTTGTTCTTTACGAATGCAGACATAGCTGTAGTCATCCAAGTATTTTTTCACAGTCGATAGATACGTATCTCTCTGTTCCCTGTGTTTATGCATTATTTCAGCGACCATAGCTGCCATGGCCGGTAGAACAAGAACTCGCTACCGAACCTGTACACGCATGGTCCGCGTCTTCAGGGTAAACAGGTTAGTGTCTTTCAGACAAAGTAATGTTTAATAATAATAGCATCCGTGTGCCTTGAAATTTAGTACATTAAGAAATGTTTGTAAATTGCTGCCTATTACAAGTGAAACAACATGAACATGAAGATGGCATGCAAGAAACGAGCAAATGGCGTGAATAGTACTTGTACCACATTCTGTATAAAAGAAAAGGTTAGACAGAGGAGTTTCTTATTCATAAATGGTATGTGAATGTTGATTACTGTAATTTGCATAAGAACGTGGACTTTCTACCAACACTTTCTGGTATTCGACTGCAGCAGTATCATGACATATCGGGTCTGCAGTTCCACAATGTTGCTGCACGTGTTGTTTGGCATGCCACGATTTCCACGTAAATATGAAATTGATGAGATCATAGTGACTTTGCGAACACCACGAAAGGCCTCAATCATCGCACGCGACTAGAGTGCGAGAGGACTGGCTCGCTCCTACAGCATCGTACAGTAACATCACATTCTTTGAGTCGGGAAATGGACTTGCTTCCAGCAAGGCAAGAATGCATACGCGATGTGCAACGACGAGTGGAGCACCACGGAATGTCAGCAACAGAGGGAGGTACACCAGCAGAGAAACGGCAACAACGGACACTAGAGTGACACCACAGCATCTTTGGAGACGAGTCTCTCCTCTACGTATTGTGTCCCGAGAGACGTATCCGTGTGCGCAAGCCTCTGAAGTCAGCGCGAGACTGTCGTATGGACACAGCACATGACGTGTTGGTGTGGGATTTCACTGGGTACGCTACACGATCAGTTCTGGTTCGCATAGTCGATAAGATGAACAACAGTTATTGCATTTCTTATCAGGTCGGTGGCCCCATGACGTTACATCTAAACAAGAAACTATGAAGCTGCAGGCTGCCAATCCTATTATGACGGACCTTGATACTGTTGATCTTCAACTCTTGCCCAACTCACCTTATTTGTGGGATGTGTCATCTAGAGAAACTGTCTAGTAATAAGTTATAGAGTTACTGGAATGCCTTAATCACTGGCAGGACCTAGGCCCGATGCTGCAGAGTGTCGATCTGGTACCTTCAGTCAGGGGACCACTCACTGGCTGACAGTGGGTTATGGTTCACACCTCAGCTTGACCAGTCGACGAGTCATTGCGTCCCTACTGCATGCACACTCGGCTGCTGTCTTTTGCTGGCACACTAGCTCTGCAGGCGACTGTCGTTCCCGTCCACACTGCCTACCTCAGCACACTCGCAGCACCGTGCCTGCATCTCCTCGCCTCCACAGGAGCCTGACGCTGACCCAGGGGCCTGACTTGACACTTCTCCACCTGCCAAAGCACTGAGGCCATTGACACCTCTCCTTGGCCTATTACCGCTGTAAACTGGCTGGTCTGTGAAGGCTGCTAGCTGAGTTCAACACTTTACTAACATCCAGTACCGACGTCTGACACTCGCTGCTGAGGGCAACAGATCAACTGCTATAACTAATGGGATGGATAAATTAATCGTTCTTTCACACTTCCCTGACTTACTAAATGGCATCCCTTTCGCTCCAATTCCGTTATCTGGATAAACAACACTTACAATCACCATAATCATTAGCGGGACACTTAAATACAAGCGCAATCCTGACACCACTCTGCACCTTGTACATCTTCAATGAAAAATTTATTAAAGTATTTCTCTGCCAAGCTGTTACACACTGTTGCAATGAAAATAGAATTAAATTATTGACTATGCTTTTTGTTACTCTGTTTTAATGTCCAGCAGTGTACTCTTCGTATTTGGAATATAGTAGGTTTGAGGAAACAGAGAGGAGGGTACAGTGGTATAAGGAACAGGACAGCCTTAACGAAACAGCACAATGCTCGATTCTATCGAGAGCACTTCAATGTTGTATCACAAAAGGAGAATGAGTTTGTCGAAAACTTTCTAGATATGATATGGTTGATCGATGTTAATACCTATCAGTGGCGAGATAATGTTGAGGCAAATAGAATTATTCTACAGCAAGAAGAACACCGAGCATGAGGCGCTTTCTTATGGGGACCATCAACTGATGTGCCAAGGAAGGTGACTGAAGAATTTCCGAAGGACCTGACTGATCCTATTTGTGAGATTCTACTCAATCGTGTAATGTAGAGTGCCTAGGAATCTCCTTTCTCGGATAGCTAAATCTAGCGTTAAAAGGCTTTTTTTTGGCTTTTCACATTTAACCAAATATAACATTGATGATGATAATTCATGGCAATGTTTGCCGACAAGATAAAGAATGCAACCTTCTAACACTAGATTGCGTACTCACGGCAGTTCTCCTTGGCCGTTTCTTGGTACGACTTGGAAAGAGAGAAAAATTAATGAATGATCGACGATGCGTCGGTTCTCGATTGTGTTTAGGAGACGTACGTATTGATTGCGTGAAAATAGTTTCTCAAATGACCTCTTAATCCGGATTGCTTTCACGCAATCAGAATCTTCAATGAAATTACCTAAGGGACCTATTTGAATAATAAAAAAATTGGAAATGAATGCAAAACAGTGAAATTTTGTAAAAAAAGTTGTCAGATCGGAAATTGAACACGTTAATGGTCTCCCAAATACAATCGAGACACCGCGATAAAGAGCGAACCTGTAACAAAGTTCATTTAAACATAAACATTATTTGTGGTTAATTTAAAGAAAAGAATAAGCATAGATTTTCTGTACAGTGAAGCATCAATATATCCTCAAAGAAGAAAGGCGTTAAACTATAAACATTAACAAATTTACAATGAATACAAAACTTACATTTTTATGTTTTTCTCATACATGGAGCAGTCCAACAATCGCTGCTTTTGTATGTGTGATATTTTGTAAAAATTAAATGTCCTGGCGTGCACGTAAGTATTTTTTATCGTCACTAGGTTTACAAAAGCGTTTTCTTTCTTGATGATAACGTGGGTTTTCACACTAAATGAAATATAACTTGTAGCGGTGCTACACAACACGTCTTAACAAGTCGGCAACCAAACATCAAAGGTAATGAAGTACATGTTAACATATCGGCGACCAGAAGTACAACAAACTATAAGGACTCTAGAATTTTCCTAACAAATGATAAATTGTTCTTTCTTCTGTTTCGCAGCTTCTTGCTATCAAGCGCTGCGGCAATGATTTTAAATATCTGCGCCCAGCGAGTCATAGTATTTAAAAGTACCTTTTAAACGCTGGCCGCGCGTCTTGGTGTAGGCGAACGTTATAAACAGATTTCGTTTTTTTTTACTCTCGTGTTGTCATGCTTAGTATCACTGCAAACTACAGCTTGGTGGCTGTCCTTTTCTCATATGCAAAATGTCTGAAATCCAATAATATCACATTGCTTCCCGCGTGAGGAGCGATGACTCCTTCAGGATCATCGAGACTCACGCGTAGTCGTGATATTATTGCTTTCGTGAAACAAGTTAGTATTACTTGCAAAAATTCTTTACAATAGATTTTACACACTGCATCAGACAAAGTGGTTAACATACAGAGTATCGGGTAAGTATATTCGTACGACTGAAATTGATAGTAATTTGTCCATAGGGTAACTACATGACAATTGAACTGTGCTCTTTCTAATGTATTGTACAAGGATAACAAATGTTCATTTCTCGGTAAAAGATAATGAAATTACGATAAAGATACACATACATAGATACATTATACATGGCATAATAAATATAAAAAAAAATAACAAAGAAATAAATTTCTTGACTTCGCAGGAAGTCTGGGTGCTGTGTGCACTCGTGGAAAAAATATGTTACAAAAGATTGACATTCTTGTTTTACAATGGCATATTACAGGAATATTTTTGTCGTTGTTTCGTCGAAGATTTCTTGCAGTAAATACGTAGCACTTTACTTATTTGTGGCTTTTATGACCTGCAAAAAAAAAAATGTTTCACTACACTTGGGTAGGTATGAGTTGCACTGGGTGTGGTAGAACTTCGGTTATAAATGATAGCACTGCACTTGAGTGGGGAAATTGATTACACTTTCACAGTGGAGGAAAAGTAGGGCATCACTTTCACTGTGGAAGTTGGAGTAGTTGTCGGGGTGTGATGTTGCGTTGGAAATACGTCGTGGGTCAGGAACTGGAAGATTGGTTCTCCAACATGTTGAGCCGTATGGTGGCGGTCTCTATTTCACTTGACACATGTCCTTGCTTCCATTTATGTTTTCGTACATGAAAAATACAGAAAAAAATCTGTATTAGAATGTGCTTACTTACTAATAACTTAGTCTAAAAGAAAATTGGGTTAGGTAAGGATAACAATTGTTTATGTACATAAGGTCTCATTCTCTTAGGAATGCTTAGTTCTCATATTTATCTATTTTCCTGGTTTTATTTGGTTCGACACGTTTTCGTCATTACTCGGCCTGGTCAGTAAATTCGGTAGCAATTGTGAAAATCGAGCTTAAGACTCTTCCGATTAGTGTCTTTATAATTTCACAAGGTACATGAGTGCTTAATTCATTGCTTTATCATATTTTATTTTGAATGCATTTCAAACACATTTGGCATCCGCGCTCGTTGTGCAAAGAAAAATTGATTGTTGAGCGCTCAGCGTACACAGTGTTACGTCCGTTTGTCACAATCACGTGATAATAACTTGAGAGTTCCACAACGCTAGCAGCAGTATTCTGCGAGAAGCAGAGCGTTTGGTGTCTACTAGCCGTGGTGTGAGTTTTTACACAGTTTTTCATCGACTCTGGATTACGGAAGCAGCCAGATGCGGCGACTCCCGCAGCTGTTTCGAAGAATGTGTCCGTGGAAAGGCGTACAGTACCGTTTTTGGTAAGTACAACACTTATTCACTTTCACTCTTCGGCTTTCTACATAGTGGTTTCGTGGTACAAGTACTTATAACATTACTTCACACGCGGTATTTCACACGTGTCCTTGGAGTTATCACCTTTTCAGGTCACACGTTTTTATTAATTCGTGTTCACATTTATTTGGTCATGTTAAGGTTCACACGCACCACTTTTATACGTGTCCATTAATTACTTGTCTATAGTCGGTTCACACGCAGCAGCATATACGTGTCCATTTATTACTGACTGCATTATTACTACAAAGTACAGTTAACATTTAGTATACATATCATGTCTAAAAATTATTTACAAAGAAATATTTAGTCTCTGTGACTACAAGGCCTGACGAAAAGCGTGTCTCTTGTTCGTAGTTTGTGCTTCCAAGGCACTTTAGGTTTACACTTTCTTCGAAATCTTGTTATTCTTTTCTTTTTACAATAGTTACTCTTTTCGCAAGTTCAGCTCTTTTATTTTCTCTCTATTACGTCGTTAGTTTGAAGACATAGTCAATGTGGCTTCGTTTACGTGATGAACAGTTCGTGTTCAAACTACCATTGGGAAATTGGGAAGCTTGGTGTTCCCTGTCGTGCAATTACACATAACAAATCTTAATTGAACTCGAAATTTGCAGAGAATAAGCATAGCCCGTCGACAACCAATGTGTCACGACTATTCATTCGTATAGCCTGTATGTACCAATTATGCAACCAGTTCGTAAAAATTCACTTCTCTACTGGATAAGGCAGGATGGTAAGGATACTGGTTAGAGGAAAACACAAAAGACTTTTATGGAGTGAAGAGATTTGAAGACACAGTATTAATGACGTATGATATGATGAGCTTAACATAAATTATTATCACCTTAGTTTTTCATGACAAATAGTATAATTAAATCGATACAGTAGTTTCAGTGTCGTCTGATCCAGCTCTCTAAACAATTTTCTATGCATATCTAAAATTACTTAAACCATGCATTAGCAGTGAACTGTGTCTGTTAACTATCTTCTGTTCCTTGTATCGTAAAACTGTTTTCTAAAAAAAATCGTCGTATCTCGAGGACCTGAAATAGATATTTCAAGTACTAAATTAGTTTATTTATAAATGATCTTTGTAGTTATTTCAGCTGCATTGTGCCGTAAAATTATTTTGAGCGTATACGGTTTTCTCCGTATTATAATAAAATAATTGAGTTGCGCAATTCTTTCTTGCTACCTGGATCGTTATTGACTTACTTGAATCTTATATGCTAAGCTGCTGCTTTTTGCCTGCTGCGTTTCATAGGTGGTCTCATAAAATTTGTTGTCACACACTCCTTATGCATAACATAACATTTACCTCATTAGAGTAAGCGACCTTGATAATTTTTTTTATTTTTTATTTTTTTTTTTTACCTACGAGCAATCATTCTGGTCTGAACGATCATTTTAATTTATTTCATTCAAGAGGAGAGAGCTTTGCTGTACTTAAAATTAGTGGTAGCAGGTGGCACTTAGCACGTCCCTACTATAATATTTGTCAGCTCTTTCGGCTGTGGCCGTTCATGGCTCAATTAACTTAAAACTAACTTACATCTAAGGCAAATCTTGCTCTCCTACAATAAATGTGTTTTACTTAAGGTGCTCATATAAATTACTTATCTTGTTGTGGCAGGTCGACAGGGTGTTAGTCCTGTGCACTACTCTTACATACGTTGGTACTTCACACATAGTATGACAACTTATAGTGTGTGTATATTTTATTTTAGCAGCTTAACTTAACAGATATTTTCAATGGTTGACTTGGTATTTCTTCAAGTCTGCGTGATGAAACAATCCTTTTATTCGTCCAGATACAGGGTCAGCTAATAGTTAGCAACCAATGTGCGGCTTTCTTAAGATAATATATGGTCCTTCATAAAAGTGTTGCCACTTGAGATTCTTATGATGAATCAAAGATGGTTTGAAGTGGGTCTTTAATAGCACTCGTTCATTTATACGATACGATAAGACTTTGCTAATGTGTTTGTCATACGCCTTTTTTCTTAGGTTGGCATGAGTGGTTAAAGATATGAGAGCTTATTGGTTCCGCAGCTTCCCCGTGGAGGCATAAAGAAGCTACTAATGGTTTTCCGACTGGGGTGGAGCTGAAATGTCAGTTATTTTTACTTGACTAGTATTTTGTGTCATGTTAGGCTGAAAACTTGCGTTCGTATCCCATACGAACTGTGCATCACTTGATTGTGTGTTATTTGACAACGCGTTTGGTGCTTGGTTCGCCTGTGTGTAGAAAATGGTCGGATTTCTTTGGCTATTATGACCGGCGGTGTCAGGAAAAGCATCCGACGAATTGTCCTGACTATTGTTCCTGAACTGTTGGTTGGGTTGGTGAGAAAATGTCGCATTTTTCGGCTGTGAAAAATTTATTTGCTGAGAGGGAGTGAAGTGACTCGGCTGACTGTACTGTTGTGGTCTGTTATAATTGTTCCATTTCTTTCCCTTGTGATGATTTCCATTATTCGTCTTGTTGTTCTGGTACTGGTAATTACCGTTGTGATTTATCGGTGAATTACCGTATTGTTGCTGTGTGTTTTGATAAATCGGATTGTATCTATTCTGGTGTGGATGTTTGTTATATTGTTTTCCATTACGGCGGTTGAAACTGTTATGATTGCCGTAAGGCTGAGCGTTTGGTTGTCCCGTGTTATGTTGGTACGACATTCCATTGACGCAATTTGTTATGTGCTGCTGCGGAGCGGGCGGTCCATTATTATAATTATTCCGCGCGCTCGCACGCACATCCTCATAGATCATATCCAAATTGTCAAGAACAGAAAGAAAGGCTTCTAGGTCTTCTTCACTCGCATTAACTAGTTTTTCTCTTATTGACACAGGAAGTTTTGACTTTAAGATCATGATTACATCTTTGGTTGAAATGGGCGTGTCCCAATACTGAATTTTACGTAGATATTTTTCAAAATAACGTCTCAAACCTCCTCCTTTGGTGTTGAAAGGTTCGGCGTTGTAAACCTCTTTTCGGAGTCTTGGTTGTATACCTGAACTCCAGAATTTATTCAAAAAATGCTTTTCAAAATCTGCATAGGTGTGACATTTGTTTATTATTTCTGTACCCCAAATTGATCCTTCACCGTGTACATAGCCTAAGATGAACTGTATCCGCTGCCTGTCGTTCCATGATTCTGGAAAAGCGCCTGTGAATGATTTTAGAAATACCATAGGATGTATATTTCGATTTTCAGGTATAAAAGGCTGAAAAACTCTGTGTTTTAGCACATTCTCGTCTCGCATTAGTTCAACGAGTGTTAGTTGATCGGGATGACTACGTGACGTACAAGTTTCGCCACGCGTATTATTTACTGTTGGTGAGAATTGTACCTGACACTCGGGATATTGACGATTATCGTGTTCTGGCGGTAGCGAATACTCACTTTGATTGTCACCTTGCAATTCCGTAACTTGTCGTTTTAGTTGATCTATATCATTGCTTAGCTGACGTTTCCATTCCGGAAGATCGTGGCTAAATGCTCGTCTGATTTCACCTAATTCACTGGTTAAAGTGTCATCAGAAGTACCGGGAGCGGTTAAGATTTCTGCTGTAGCAGATTTAACCGTACCCTTTAGTTCAGCGTGTACCTTGCTGACAATGTACTGTTCTTTGGATTGCATCCACTCTTCAAATTCCCTATTAAGTGTATTGCTTATACCGGTGTTGACATCTGCGATCTTTTTGTCAATATTGACATCGGATATTTGCTGAGCAAGGTCTTCGACTCGCTCGCCAACGTGGTTGACACTTTCTGTCAATTGGCTTATTCTCTTTGAAACATAACTGTAATGTTTCAAAGAGTCACTCGCAGTTGATTTACACACATCTATTTGGGCCTGCATATCTATGAACTTGCTACCAATATTGGTATCGGCGGATTCCACCATCGAAAGAACACTATAAATTTTTGCGTGTACGCTTACGTTTAGCTCGCTTGCGTAAGCAGTGGTAATGGCTTTAATTTTTTCCTCCATGGTGTTATTCGAATTTTTGATTTGTGCTTGGATGTCCTCTAGCCTTGATTCTAAACTGCTGAACCTGCTGTCACTTTGATTTGCTAACTGACTGATTTGCGTTCCAAGATTGTCACTTTGGTTTGTTAACTGACTGATTTGCGTTCCAAGATTGTCACTTTGGTTTGTTAACTGACTGATTTGCGTTCCAAGATTACCCATGTTTGCTTCAAAACTGGTTTTCATATCAGCAAACAATTTTAGTATATCGGACAGCGAGCATTCACGTGACTGCGACGCGGTCTGTGGCGCCGACAGCTCACGTGTCGCTTCGTCCTGTGTTGTTCCCTCACTACGAGATTCACGTTTGTTTACACCCGCGCGCGGTCTAAGTTGCCTTGGTTGCTCATCAGCCATCGTAAATTTAAAGTAGTTACACTGCACGAGTTAGAAAAGATAATTTTTTTTTAAATTATGATTTTCACTTGTCAGGTGCGCCAAGGATTTCGCGTCCTGATTTCTCAGATATTGCTTGCGCGTTATAAACAATTGAAACTCTGACACACGAAAATGCCAATATGGCAACGGGAGTGATAAAATAAATGAAAAACACTTATAGAGCTCTGAAACTGGCACAGATAGCGGCCATTGTGATTCACTAAAATGCACAACAATGGAAATTCTTGCTAACTATTTCTAACTATTGTAAGCGAAATGATGTGATAGAGGCGGATGTAATAGCAAAAGGAAACAAAAATTTGGAAATTAAATTGCTTGAGGAAAAGGAAAAAAGCGTAGAGAGCGAATGTCACGAGCCGACTGAATGCTCGGTACGCAAAGCTTCAAACGTAATGAAAAATCGTACTCACATTAGTTGACTTGCGCGCTGCTATTTATTGCTGTTGTGGATTCTTGCTGCGGTTTTCGGCACAAACTGTTGCGATTTTCTGCATATGCGTCCTTTTTTTATCACTGATTTTGGCTTCCAATTTTCTCCAGATGGTAGCATGAAAATAAAAAGAACAAATTAGTTTTTTTAGTCAAGTCCCTGTTCGGGCGCCACATCTAGCGTTAAAAGTTTTTTTTTTTTTTTTTGCTTTTCACATTTAACCAAATATAACATTGATGATGATAATTCATGGCAATGTTTGCCGACAAGATAAAGAATGCAACCTTTTAACACTAGATTGCGTACTCACGGCAGTTCTCCTTGGCCGTTTCTTGGTACGACTTGGAAAGAGAGAAAAATTAATGAATGATCGACGATGCGTCGGTTCTCGATTGTGTTTAGGAGTCGTACGTATTGATTGCGTGAAAATAGTTTCTCAAATGACCTCTTAATCCGGATTGCTTTCACGCAATCAGACTCTTCAATGAAATTACCTAAGGGACCTATTTAAATAATAAAAAAAAATTGGAAATGAATGCAAAACAGTGAAATTTTGTAAAAAAAGTTGTCAGATCGGAAATTGAACACGTTAATGGTCTCCTAAATACAATCGAGACACCGCGATAAAGAGCGAACCTGTAACAAAGTTCATTTAAACATAAACATTATTTGTGGTTAATTTAAAGAAAAGAATAAGCATAGATTTTCTGTACAGTGAAGCATCAATATATTCTCAAAGAAGAAAGGCGTTAAACTATAAACATTAACAAATTTACAATGAATACAAAACTTACATTTTTATGTTTTTCTCATACATGGAGCAGTCCAGCAATCGCTGCTTTTGTATGTGTGATATTTTGTAAAAATTAAATGTCCTGGCGTGCACGTAAGTATTTTTTATCGTCACTAGGTTTACAAAAGCGTTTTCTTTCTTGATGATAACGTGGTTTTTCACACTAAATGAAATATAACTTGTAGCGGTGCTACACAACACGTCTTAACAAGTCGGCAACCAAACATCAAAGGTAATGAGGTACATGTTAACATATCGGCGACCAGAAGTACAACAAACTATAAAGACTCTAGAATTTTCCTAACAAATGATAAATTGTTCTTTCTTCTGTTTCGCAGCTTCTTGCTATCAAGCGCTGCGGCAATGATTTTAAATATCTGCGCCCAGCGAGTCATAGTATTTAAAAGTACCTTTTAAACGCTGGCCGCGCGTCTTGGTGTAGGCGAACGTTATAAACAGATTTCGTTTTTTTTTACTCTCGTGTTGTCATGCTTAGTATCACTGCAAACTACAGCTTGGTGGCTGTCCTTTTCTCATATGCAACATGTCTGAAATCCAATAATATCACACTAAACAACATTTCAAGCAAATCCTGTTAATAGAGTTTATTACAATATGTTAAATTGACAACACTTGCGTTTCTACAAAGATGGGCCACAAGCAAATGGCGACATGCAACCAATTAATGTCTCTCGATATATACAATTTCCATGCAAGCAGATCATACAAGCTCATAAGTTACTGCTACAGAGTTTATATCACAGCTCGTCTTCAAGGGCGGCTCTTCTAGTGCGATCGAGGCTAGCTGGAGCAGCACTTACATTCTCTTCGTACAGATGCCGCTCCTATCGTGGTGACGTTTTAGTCACCGTACTATTGGCTGATGGCGTCTCACAGCCTTCTCTACTGTGAGTTTCCATGCCGACGTGCCGGCGCTTGATGTTACGCCCCCTCCCCCCCCCCCCCCCCTCCTCAAGGAGACGGACCGTCCTCGGGTAGAGGGCGCGGCAACGGCGGGGGAGGCCGGAGGGTGGAAGCTGCGCTGGACCGGAAGCTGTGGCTGCTGGGGGCGTCGAACTTCCGGTTCCGCTCGTACCGCTCCGTCTGGCCTGCGCTCTGCTGGAAACGTTCCCCGGAAAACAACCAGAAGGGTACGCATCCACCTCCAGAGGCCAATAAACTGATGTGTCGACTGCTGCTGTGTGGGCGGATACAGCTCCATCTGTAGGACTAGAGAAGGCGGAGGCTCCATGGGATCGTCGTAATGACACTCTTTGGCGGCTGCTGTGGCCGCGATGTCCTGGGGATCCGTGAATCTGGGGGAAGAGACACAGAAAGATCACCTGTGCACATCGCAGTGGTGAAGATGATTTTGATGGCGGCGCTGCATGCCGTCTGGACCTGAAATAAGGTACATGCCTGTACCAAGTCGACGGACGATCTCGCCTCGCGCCCACCATTTGCTGCCGCTAACCACCCTGTAAAAGACAGTAACATTCGACGCGAAGCGATACTTACGGCCTTCCTTGGGCGACGGATGCTGAGGAGGGTGGAGCAGGTGGAGCAGTGTCCGATGGCGGCGGCTGTGAAGCAGTTCCGCGGCGATGGTCCACCTCGTGTGTGCGAACGATAGGAGGCAAGAAACAGCTGCAATGCTTCATCCCTGGTGTGGGCGGAGTGAAGTTCGGCCATTTACTGTTTGAAGGTTCTGACAAAACGTTGCATTTCGCCGTTTAACTGTTCGTGGAACGGTGCGCTAGTTACATGCTGTGTGCCATTGTGTGCACAGAAAGTTTCAGACTCATTTGACGTGAACTGAGGTCCGTTTTCTGTCACTATTACTTCAGGTAAACCTTCAAGGCAAAAAATAGAGGACAACACCTACGTGACGTTGTCGAGTTCATTGGCACAGCAAAAGTAAACTTGCAAAGTTAAATGTTGTAATCGTTTCCTCTTGTGAGTGATGTTATTGCTTTCGTGAAACAAGTTAGTATTACTTGCAAAAATTCTTTACAATAGATTTTACACACTGCATCAGACAAAGTGATTAACATACAGAGTATCAGGTAAGTATATTCGTACGACTGAAATTGATAGTAATTTGTCCATAGGGTAACTACATGACAATTGAACTGTGCCCTTTCTAATGTATTGTACAAGGATAACAAATGTTCATTTCTCGGTAAAAGATAATGAAATTAAGATAAAGAGACACATACATAGATACATTATACATGGCATAATAAATATAAAAAAAACAAAGAAATAAATTACTTGACTTCGCAGGAAGTCTGGGTGCTGTGTGCACTCGTGGAAAAAATATGTTACAATCAACCAACGAGTGTTCCAAAAAGGTCCTGCAAAGTCTATGTGCACACATTGCCATGGTAATGTTTGTGGCGGAGCGGACTGATTTTCCGCACGTGCGTCACTCTGTGACGTCATCTGTTCTGTTTGGGCGTTCATTCCCTGCCTCGTACAGTGTCGACGCGCTAAATGTTTCGTCCGAACAGTCCCCATTGGTGAAGTAACTTGAACACTCGTTTTTGCAAAGCTTTAAGGATCAACACACATGGGTGTCCACTGTCATTCTGAACAGGAATCACCACTTTCTATATAGCGAGGCTACGCCGACATGCAAAGTATCGGCGCACGACAGAGTTCTTCATGCTGCACATGAAACGAGGCGAAGATGTGCGAATGTATGTTAGCAAAATGTACAAATCTGGATCAGATTCCGAAGCCTGTGTAATTTTCCTATAGTTCAGCGGAAAAGATTGAAACCTGTGCATCGATGTGGCAACGAGATGCAGCAGAAGCATCAAAATCTGTATCAGGGCCAATCGGAAGACGTGAATGTGCGCCCGCATTACCATGTTGAGCAGTCGGACGGTACACAACCTTGTACTGGTACTGAGGCAAGAGCAAAGCCCATCTTTGCAATTTTTGGGTAGTTCGGAAAGGAACCGGTTTCGTGGGATGAAACAAGGACTGAAAAAGCTTGTGACCCGTTACTAAGTAGAATTTTGTGCCGTACAAATAGTGGTGGAATTTGGCGACACCATACACAATAGCCAAAGCGTCCTCCTCAATTTGTGAATAGTTACACTGAACTCTAGACAACACATTTGATGCGAAAGGAATAGGCCTATCTTTTACCACCAATTCTGTGCGAAAGCACGGCACCGATGCCGTAACAAAAAGCGTTAACTTGCAATACATATGGTTTGTCAGGATCAAAGTGAACCAAGTATCGATCCCTGAACAATGCATCTTTAAATTTTTGAAAAGCTACTTGGTACTCAACTGTCCAAACAAAGGGGAGATTCTTCTGACGCAAACGATGCAATGGAGCCGTAATTTGTGCAGCGTTCGGTATGAACCAAATATAATAGTTGATTTTCCCTAGAACTGACTGTAATTCTGTAACATTGCGAGGAACTGGCAAATCTCGTATAGCTAACAGATGCGACTAAGGAGGATTTACACATTGACGGTTTATGACATGGCCGAGGTATTTCAGTTCAGGTTTAAAAAAATCACAGTTGTCCAGTCTACACTTCAGTCTTGCATCAGATAACACACGAAACAAAGCACGCAAATTTGCAAATGTTCTTCAGGTGTACGACCTGCTATGGCAATATCGTCAAAATAGTTTGAACAGTTTGGACCTTGCGCAGTCAACTGTTTAAAATACCATTGGAAAATAACGGGTGCAGAAGCACTGCCAAGAGGCAAACGCAAATATTTAAACAAGCCCAACTGAGTATTCACAACACACACTTTTTGAGACTCTTCATTGAGCAGTGTTTGAAGATACGTGTCGCGCAAATTCTCCTCTCGGATTAACGATGAGCGCTCTTCAGCCACTCGGTCTAGAGGTGGCTTTTATGCGCTTTCTCCCAGCCCCCAGCGTAAATACTGGGCCGTAGCCTCCACCCCGCGCCAGATACCTGCTACACAAACATTCAGAAGAAAGCTTTCGCACTCAGACATGAGCTGTACACCAGACGCAGGCAGATGAGGTACACAGACTCTGCGCCACGAGGAGTGGTCGCCTCAGGAACGGTATCTGGTATCTGGTCACCAGCAGTCACCAACATAGCTTCAGCAAATGTAACAATTTCGATCCCGTAGGGAACTGGTAAACGGCAAGGGTGAAGAAGAAGAACTAGGAGACACGTAGTATTTCAGTTCTGTGGGAAGAGAATGAGTTGGAACCTTCACTTCTGATAGGACGAGTGTGCTGTATGAAAGTTAATAGGTTGGCTTACTCTCTGGAATTAGTGTATACCCTGTGAGGTGAAGATCACTAAAAGTGAACTGCAAAAAGATTTTTAAGTATTGGGACACGAAAGACAGAAGGAATATGCAGATATAACGAGCACAGCAGACCAGAGCTGTCAAGGATTGGTGATAGATTGAGGCTGACTGTCGTAAATTTTACTATAGATAATATTCTTATTTACTTATTTCCAAATTAGAACTGGGATACATACTCATCACCAGTGGAATCAGCACTACAGAAGACACTTTCCTCGGGTGTGTAGTGTCCCATATCAGTTATTTTTTCATATAACGCACAAGTTACGTATATTTTTCTTTGCACATGCCAAAAAGTTTTGTCAATAATTTACATATTATTACCTTAGCGTATGACACTGGTATTCAGCACATACAGGGTGAGTCACAATAATGTGTATACTATTTGAGAAAAAGGACTTGCTATGAGTTTTCGTTATACAGAGTCTCAACCTGATCAACACAGTTAATGCACTCAACGTTCAGCAATACAGTTTACTGATAATTGTCTGCTACTAATCCAATTGCTACAAATCTCCTGGTAAACGAGCAGGTGACCATCTACCTGAAAATCGTTCTGCAAGCCTTCGCCACACTTTTTTCGCCGGCAGCACAACTTCAAGTAAGCTTACAATCATCCTTCTCTGCTTAAGACATCGGTTCTCACAAACTTGAGTAAAAAAGGAAACAAAATTAAAATTCTTCACATAATTTTGACTCACCCTGTAGATATGGTAGATGATTGTCAAATGTGATGTACTTTAAATCGAAAGGCGATTAACTTGACTGATCACAGGTTATACCTAATGATTTGTACATTACATTATCTTTGTTAACAGAATATCTTACAAAGGAATGTATTTCAACAACAGACATTTGCAAGAGACATCGTGAAATTTTCGATGCATTTTTTTAACTCCGTCTCTGTGTTAAAAGCAATGCGTGATGTTTCGTCACATATGTAAAACTTCATGTTTCGTCTAAAATATTTGCTTGCCTACGGTTTTCAGCAGTCGCTGGGACTGCCAGGCATCGTGTTACGTCACTGACTGAGTTTTTGTAGTTTTAGGTGTGAACTAAATGAAGACTGTTTCACGTCAGTGAAGTTCACAAATTCCATGGATATTGTTTTGAAATATTCCTGTTAGTCCTATGATTGTTATTGCACGGCAACCGCATTTTAACTTATACACCCCTGAGTGTGTGAATTTACAGGGTTGTTCTATAGAATGACTAGTTTGTCTTCTGTTACGTGTTCTGATACTTATTCTCAGCTTGGACTTTTGACATGAGCATTTGATATTATCTTACCCTTTCCCTAGTATGTAAACCATAGGTACCATTTGTGAGAAAATGAACACTAACAGCGCAATAGTAACTGACAAGGGAATACAGTAGTAGTCATGTTGAAGACAGTCTGTAGAAAAAGAATCTTCAAGTTTCACTTGCATAAATAAATTAAAAATCTGTTAATGGTTTTGAACAGTTACTAGACAAAATAGAAAAATAGATGTTGCTCCATGATGAACCCATCCGCAAATACATTGCAGTCACTACCAAAAGTCACGTACGTAGCAGCCCTACCAATCTAGTAGTAAACTGTATAAGAGCTCTGCAATCTGACCAAAAAAAAAACAACGTAGTGTATATACTTACTTAAGACTGCATAAGCAGAAGTCAATATACAGTGAATAGTTTGAGTGGAGTGATACGACATATTATAGACATCGACATTCTACACCATTTAAAATATTTTGTTAAATGTAATAAACATAATGATTCCAAGTCCAATAACCAACTACATGTACTAGAATACGGTTCAGTAATGGGGAACTACCTTGTTGGTACACTAGCTAGTATTTTACTACACAATACTGAGAACTAATTTCGTTATAACCATCTCACATGGATTAGTTACATTTCTTTCTTGTACACGTGTGTAGATAACACCCTAATATTACAAAACCGATCAGAAAAGTAAATAGATATATTCCACTGAATCGAACAAATTACACAATAATATAAGCAATATGGAAAGGATAGATTGCTGCTCACCACATGAGGAGGCATTGAGTCACAGAGAGGTTCGATCAAAGAGACTGCTACAATACTGAGCCATAGAGCAAAATTCCTCTTCAGAAATAAGTAACAAACACACACAATCACACGAGCACAACTCACACAGACATAACCACTATCCCTAGGCGGCGGAGCACGACATAGCATGAGTCAGGTCCTACTGTCCAGAGACAATGGCCACGTCTGTGTGGACTGTGCTTGTCTGAATATGTGTGTGTTTTCTATTTCTGAAGAAGGACTTTGTCTTGAAACTCAGGATTTAAGCTGTTTTTTCATTGTGCCTGTCTGCAGCTCAATGCCTCGTCTGTGTGATGAGCAGTAATCTGTTCTTCCCATATTGTCATTCCATTATCTGATTTCACTCAAAAAAGTATGTACAATCGAGCATGAACACCGAAATAAAATGAACTTTTCAGAGCTAACTTAAATACCAAAAACAGAAGAAAACTATGGCTACTATTCCACTTTACACGACAAAATTTTTATTAAAAGCTACACCGAAATGGAAGCAAAATACGAGTAAAATAAAAGGCAGCATCACACTAACGAGGAAACATTATAACAAAGAAGATCAGTTTACTGTCATACCATATTGGCAAAAAAACTTCCAATAAAATTTGGGGTACTAAACTCATGTTTAGGGGACACGAAATACGAATTTCTATTTAGCCAGACGATGTAGGTTTGCTTGGCTTACCTTGATGACTGTCGACACTACTCCTTCAAGTGGCAACCACCACTTCCCTCTTCAGCTGATTTACTGCGCCGTCTGTAATGGTTCCCGATTATGGTCCAATATATTCTCCTAACTCTCCATCTTTACTGTCTTATTTACTTTCATTTATTTTGTTACTTTACGCAAAATGTTGAAATATTTCAGACTCTGTCTGAGATGCAAGCAAGACTCCTTAAAGATATTCGTAACAGTAAACTTTGCAATGAGCTTGATAGGTGGTTTTTGCGTAACAATAACTATACTTGTAGTATCCTGGCTGTTTCCATCCTAACTTCATCAGCAGTGTGTGATGGTAACAGCCGAATCCCCGCCTCTATATTACCTACAATATCCTACGTTGGAATCTTCAATGGAGTAATTGCAAAATTTCCTCCTTTCGAGAGAACAGAAGTTTCTTCCCTGGATCTTCCTATCACACACTGCTGATGAAGTTAGGATGGAAACAGCCAGGATACTGCGTAAAGCTAAGCCACCTAGCAGTAATCTGTCTCAAGGAGAAAAGAAAGCATTACGGGAGATTAATGCGGACAAGAGTATTATTTTACTTTCTGCTGACAAGGGAAATGCTACCGTGGTGATGAAGAGTGAAGACTACCACAAGAAGATCAGTGACCTTTTGGATCTTACCACTTATAAAAAGTTGAAAAAGGATCCTACAACGAAAGTGTTGACAGTTACCAATCAATTAATAAAAAAGTCTTCTGTTCCTTCAGAGGATAAAAAAGATCTTTGCAAAACGGAAGCTTATCCTCCTAGATTATATGGGCTACCTAAGGTGCATAAACCTAATGTCCCACTGAGACCGATAGTAAGTGCTATTGGATCCCCAACTCAAGATCTGGCTAGACATCTTGCCACCTTGTTACAACCGTTTATTGGAAAAACTGATCACCACACTAAAAACTCTATGCACTTCGTCGAAAAATTGAAGGAGATTACCGTCAGCCCCAGTGATATTCTTGTCAGCTTTGATGTGGTGTCTCTGTTCACCATGGTTCCTGTCAACGAAGCTTTTGCTTGCATATCTGACATATTTCCTACTGATATAGTAGCTTTGTTTAGACATTGCCTTTCCACGACTTATTTTCAGTACAATAATGAGTTCTATGAACAAATTAATGGAGTGGCAATGGGTAGCCCTCTAAGTCCAGCCGTTGCTAATATTTTTATGGAATATTTTGAACAGCAAGCACTGCAGTCAGCCAGAAAAAGGCCTTTGAAGTGGTATCGGTATGTGGACGACACTTTTGTCATATGGAATCACGATGAAGAAGAACTGAACCGTTTTTTGAAGCATTTGAATAGCATCAATTCAAAAATACAATTCACTATGGAGACAGAAAGTAATGGACAGATTAATTTTTTGGACGTCTCAGTAATTAAACGAGCAGATGGGACTCTGGGTCACAAAGTCTACAGAAAAGATACGCATACCGATCGTTATCTTCATAAGGATTCAAACCATCATCCCAGGCAGAAGAGAGGTATTATCAAGACATGGTGGACAGGGCTAATAAAATCTGTGAGCCAGCTTAATTGCAAGAGGAACTAAATCACTTGCGAACCGCTTCCAGAAAAATGGGTACGCTGGAAAGGACATTGATCGAGCACTCCATCCCAGAAGAAAAATGTCCGAAAAAGTGCAAGAACAACCATCGGTGGAGAAAGTTTTTCTTCCATTCATCCACAATATTACGGACCGTATCGGGAAAGTGCTGGCCAAGTTCAGAGTTGAAACAATCTTCAGACCCAGCAAGAATATTAGTGAATGCTTAAGATCGGCGAAAGATGCACGACACCCTTTAGCTACTCCTGGTGTGTATAAGATTCCGTGTAGTTGTGGGAAGGTTTACATTGGAACCACAAAAAGAAGTATCAATACTCGCCTAACTGAACATAAAAGGAACTGTCGACTGGGACACACGGACAAATCGGCTGTAGCGGAACATGTTTTTGAAACGGGTGACCATGAAATAAAATTGTTGTGACTTGGCCAGACAGCCAAGCCACTGGGAGGTAGTCGAAAGGCACGCGTTTAAGCTCACGCAGGCTGGCGTGAGGTCTGGAACAGGGAAAGTAATTATACTATCAAGAAAAGTACGTAGCTGCTGGAATACTTATCTTTAATCCATAATTGTTGAACATCGGTCTGACGGTACATGCATCACAAGATTAATAGCAAATGATGATGGCGCCTTGCTAGGTCGTAGCAAATGGCGTAGCTGAAGGCTATGCTATCTATCGTCTCGGCTAATGAGAGGGTAATTTGTCAGTGAACCATCGCTAGCAAAGTCGTCTGTACAACTGGGGCGAGTGGTAGGACGTCTCTCTAGACCTGCCGTGTGGCGGCGCTCGGTCTGCAATCACTGATAGTGGCGACACGCGGGTCCGACGTTTACTACCGGACCGCGGCCGATTTAAAGGCTACCACCTAGCAAGTGTGGTGTCTGGCGGTGACACCACAAAAATTTAGTGAGACGAGCGTGCTAGCTAAGACATCGCATTATTATGCACGTATGTATAGAGAGGCTGTAGAGATTTTTAAACACCACAATAATTTTAACAGGAAAGAAGAAGGCTTGAAGTTAGATAAGATATGGCGATCGACTTTGTACCAAAGATGTGACAATCGATTACCTCCGATCGAGAGTAATGACGCCAGCCAGAGATAGTTTTACTGTTGACAACACGTGACGAGTGGTGGCGCCCTCTACGCGCTCTATATAAACAGGACCTCCACGGCCTAGCAGCCAGTCGTAGACTCACCTCAGATGATGTTGCCCGCAGCTGGCAACGAAACGTCAGGGATAAGTATTTCTACTATTGGGCCACGGTCTCTTAGCCCGGAAGTTTTAATTACTGAAGACGCCGGCCGTGAAAGCCTACACGCTATAGTATTCTTTTGTAATTTTTTGCTTTTGTACACTTTTATACGCCCAAGTGAGCTTTTATTTTCTGCTACTTCACTGCTAAGAAAATACGTATCGACCTTCCGTAATCCATACCTTTCAGCGTGGAAAGGACGGTACACAGACTATTTAAGGTATATCACATAATACGTATGTTCTTTACCTCCATTAGTAGGCGCCCGGTGTACACCAGGTTGCAAAAGTACGGCGATGTATAGCAGCGAAACTTCTTCTAAATGCGCCAAGGGCAACTCGGTTCACCAGTTCAAAGGAACATTGCCTAGCAACGGACCAATGCTGCGTTCACAGAACGTAACAATAAGAGTAGCTGGCGTAGAAGTCTGTAGCGGGGGACGCAGACAAATAATAGCTGTAGGGAGGTGTGCATGAACGAGACACTAATTCAAGAATTACTGATTACAGTAAACGGGGTACTAAGCGCGTAGGGAGAATTGTAGCGGTTGTGAGCGTATTCGGGAGAAATCTGTAGCTGTTAACAAATACAGTGTGTAGTAGAAAAGCGGGCCGATTTGGATATAGCGAAACAGGTAGAGAAATATACTGTAAGAAATTTTCAACCACAACAACGAAACCCTTGTGTATTGCCATTTCACGCACCGTTCATGTTTGGGAAATGATGTTTTATAGATGGACACCATTGTTACGTTGACCCTCGCAATCTTCGCTGTAAATCGTTTATTGGACATACAAGCAACTTTATAGGAATGATTCAGATTTCAGCGTGAATGTTGTCTTTCATTTTGGCAATTGTGTGCAGAAGTCTATCTTGCGCCCTTTGTTTAAGGGACTCACAAAAGAAATAGTCACAGATCGATAAGTCGGGAGGCCTTGAAGGCCACAAAATGTACCTTGAAATGATGTGGTTCCCATACCCTCTGTTCACTGATGTCACTGAAATTTGAGCACAATAAGACGCAGTACCTTCTTGTCGAAACCAATACGTATTGGCAGGAAACTGCTCAAGTTCTGGAACGAGGAATATGTCAACGATGGTAGCAAACCACTGACATGTGGCTGTGGTCGCGAGTTCATGTCTGTCCTGACAAAAGAAAGGATCGATTACGTCCATTGAGGAGGCAGCGCACCAAACTGTGGCTTTCTGGCCGTGTAAGGGGCCTTGTGGAGCTGTTGAGCATTAACCTCGCGACAGTAACGTCCTCTATCCGTTCCTGTGAGTGACAACTTCTGGGACTTCCTGGCGATTTCAGCTTAAGTGCACTTCCTGTTACTTCAATGTTTTTCACCCACAACATGATTTCATGTGCCGACGGTAAGGCATCACTCCGTCTAACGCCGAATTGACGGCGGTATTCCCGTCTAGCAGCAGCGACACACAGCCACCGTCCTCGTGAGAGGCCTTCACAGCCACAGCACGTCCAGGCCCTGTCCACTGCTCCATCTCGGCAAATGGCGGACCTGCCTGAAACGCGTGACTGGTATTAAGTGTCGCCAATAATAACATTCCACTTTTAGAGATTAATTAAAATAGTTCATTTTTCTGCCTCATCCTTACTTGACTGTGGTTAAATGGAGAGTTTGGACCAATACTGTAGCTACAGCAAAAGTCTACTAAATGAAAATACTGGCATTTTGTATACCTAATTCGATAAAGTGGGACCCAAAGATTTAAGTAATTTACGTGGATGTATTTGTTTTGTATTACTTCGTTGGAATCCATTGTAATCGCTACTGAGTGAATGTTAATTTGTGATTTTGTATTATAAACTCTTCTTCGTAAAAAAAGAGAATAATTTGAAATATTTTTGAATGCGTATAACGCAGTGAAACAAGGTTCACGCATTACACCTTCAGTTGCAGACAGTGGCACCACGTACAGGAAAAGAAAATATGAACCTGAAGCGATGCTGCTGGTCCGGAATTAATGTATACTGACCTCGGAGAAGAATAATCTGGCAACAAAATTGTGATCAAAGGTACAGGTCCAAAAAATCAACCACAGTAAACACGACAACGCTAACGACATGCGGCGTGCAGTTATTACTCCACCACTCGTGCACTGATGTATTGAAAGGACTCGGTATACATTAATTATTCCATAAGAAAATATGGGAAATAACGAAAGCAAGAAAGCGAGCGCGGGAATTGTGTGCTCAGACCGATCGAGGTGGCGCAATGGTTATCACACTGGACTCGCATTCGGGAGGACGACGGTTCAAACCCGTGTCCGCCCACCCTGATTTAAGATTTCCCTGACTTCTCTAAACCGCTTCGGGAAAATGGTGGATAATTCCTTTCAAAGATCACGGCCGACTTACTTCCCCATCCTCCCCTAATCCGATGGGACCGAAGACCACGCTCTTTGGTCCCCTCATCCAAACCAACCGACCATCCTGTGCCCAGCTTAAACAGGTAGTGCGCAACCTTCTTATACACTACTGGCCATTAAAATTGCTACGCCAAGAAGATGACGTGCTACAGACGCGAAATTTAACCGACAGGAAGTAGATGCTGTGGTGTGCAAATGATTAGATTTTCAGAGCATTCACACAAGGTTGGCGCCGGTGGCGACACCTACAACGTGCTGACATAAGGAAAGTTTCCAACCGATTTCTCATACACAAACAGCAGTTGACCGGCGTTGCCTGGTGAAACGTTGTTGTGATGCCTCGTGTAAGGAGGATAAATGCGTACGATCACGTTTCCGACTTTGATAAAGGTCGGATTGTAGCCTATCGCGATTGCCGTTTATCGTATCGCGACATTGCTGCTCGCGTTGGTCGACATCCAATGACTGTTAGCAGAATATGGAATCAGTGGGTTCAGGAGGATAATACAGAACGCCGTTTAAAATGGTTCAAATGGCTCTGAGCACTATGGGACATCTGCGGTCATCAGTGTCCTAGAACTTAGAACTACTTAAACCTAACTAACCTAAGGACATCACACACATCCATGCCCGAGGCAGGATTCGAACCTGCGACCGTAGTGGTCACGCGGTTCCAGACTGAAGCGCCTAGAACCGCACGGCCACACCGGTCGGCATGGAACGCCGTGCTGGATCCCAACGGCCTCGTATCACTAGCAGTCGAGACGACAGGCATCTTATCCACATGGTTGTAACGGATCGTGCAGCCACGTCTCGATCCCTGGTTCAACAGACGTGGACGTTTGCAAGACATCAACCATCTGCACGAACAGTTCGACGACGTTTGCAGCAACATGGAGTATCAGCTCGGAGACCATGGCTGCGGTTACCCTTGACGATGCATCACAGACAGGAGCGCCTGCGATGGTGTACTGAACGACGAACCTGGGTGCACGAATGGCAAAACGTCATTTTTTCGGATGAATCCAGGTTCTGTTTACAGCATCATGATAGTCGCATCCGTGTTTGGCGACATCGCGGAAACGCACATTGGAAGAGTGTATTCCTCATCGCCATACTGGCGTATCACCCGGCGTGATGATATGGGGCGGCATTGGTAACACGTCTCGGTGACCTCTTGTTCGCATTGACGGCACTTCGAACAGTGAACGTTACCGTTCAGATGTGTTACGACCCGTGGCTCTACCCTTCACTCAATCCCTGCGAAACCCTACATTTCAGCAGGATAATGCACGCCACCGTGTTGCAGGTCCTGTACGGGCCTTTCTGGATACAGAAAATGTTCGACTCCTGCCCTGGCCAGCACATTCTCCAGATCTATCACAAATTGAAAACGTCTGGTCAACGGTGAGCGAGCAACTGGCTTGTCACAATACGCCAGTCACTACTCTTGATGAACTGTGGTATCGTGTTGAAGCTGCATGGACAGCTGTACCTGTACACGCCATCCAAGCTGTGTTTGACTCAATGCCCCGGCGTATCAAGGCCGCTATTACGGCCAGAGGTGGTTGTTCTGGGTACTGTTTACTCAGGATCTATGCACCCAAATTGCGTGAAAACGTAATCACATGTCAGTTCTAGTATAATATATTTGTCCAATGAATACCCGGTTATCATCTGCATTTCTTCTTTGTGTAGCAATTTTCATGTCCAGTAGTGTAAATACGATGAACCTATTACTGCGGCGTGTAGTGTTACAAGGCACACATAAGTTTGAGTTGAAGTGACTTAGTGCAGCCGGCCGAGGTGGACGAGCGGTTCTAGGCGCTCAGTCCGGCACGGTAGCTCAGCGTGTTCGGTCAGAGGGTAATGTGCGCTCTGTAATAAAAAAACTGAGTGACTGGATCAATAACGAACTTCAACGGGCGTCAAGAGACGTCCGCCACGAACAATTGCAACGAACTATAACGAACAAAATGAGATTACAAAAATAAATAAATCAATAAATAAATAAATAAATAAATAAATAAAATATCTTGGTGAATGGATTAGCTGGAACGCCCTTGAGAAAAAAGCAATAGAATTAAGAAGAAACAAAGTTGAACTAGCCTTTCAGCTTACTAAAAATACTTATAATAAAAAGTCCCTCTCATGGAATTCAAAAATAAAACATTACAACACTGTCATTAAACCAGAAGCACTATATGCAGCTGAGACATTATCTATCACTAACCATGGCCCAATTGAAAGGCTAGAGATCAAAGAAAGAAAAATATTGAGAAAAATTGTAGGCCCCAAATTTCATAACGACAAACTAATTCATACCAAAAATGAAACACTCTACAAAACCACAGAAAAACTTTCGGATACAATGAGGAAAAGAAGAATTGAGTTTTATGGGCACATTCTCAGAATGAACCCAAATAGACTTACAAAAAGAATGTTTGACTACTTCAGGAATAAAAAATCCAAACCAAATTGGTTTATCCAAACAGAGAAAGACTTAAGAGAACTACACATCACAGAAAAAATGCTCACAGACAGGACCGCAAAAATGATAAGCAAAGACAGAAAAGAGGGATTCCAGCTCCAAAAAAGAAAGAAAAGAACGATTGTCATCTCTGATGAGGAAAGAAAAGCAAGAACAGAAAGAATGAAACAGTACTGGGCGAAAAGAAAGGCACAGAACACACAGAAGTGATTGATTCAACGTACCCCAAAGTTGGGTGGAACGAAGAAGAAGAAGAAGAAGAAGAAGAAAAAAAAATAAAAAAAAGATTCCGGAACCGCGAGACTGCTACGGTAACAGGTTCGAATCTTATCTCGGGCATGGATGTGTGCGATGTCCTTAGATTCGTTAGGTTTAAGTAAGTCTAAGTTATAGGGGATTGATGACTTCAGATGTTAAGTCCCATAGTGCTCAGAGCCATTTGCACCATGTTTTGACTTAGTGCATCGTAGATATGAATATCGGTTATTCCATCGCGTTAGAGCAGCTGGAATACGTTACACTTCAGACACTCGCTTTACAAACCTTTGCTAGACTGATTTGTTTTGCTAAGGAACTGCTGGCTGTCCTAGTGTTTAACGAGGCCATTATTTTACCGAAGGGTCAGTTCGACTTTAAAGAAAGTACATTCTTACTGAACAGGATTTTTATGTGAGACAGAAGCGTCCTTTCTCTAATCTATCATTGTGTCCATTTGCCAGATCTTTTACTTAGCTTTCACATGTTCTTTCACATGAGGAATTCGGTGTTGACTGTGTAAACTCGCACAACGTGTGGTTAGCTAACGTATTACTAGTTTGCAGTTTGGCACTTGTACGAATGCTCAGCGTGTTGTAAAATAACCGACTGTTACTAATTCCACTCGCTAGCACAGTTGCTGATGATTATGGTCAAACTGACTATATTTAAATCTAAATTAGCGGAGGACCAGGTGTTACCTTTACTCGGCACTGTTCGGTACCTTGGTATTTACGACTGACAAGGGTTATTATCCTCATTATTACATTGTTCTTGAAAGACGCTGTATTATATTGAAAGCTTAATTATTTTACTGTTTTCGAACACTTCCATTTTAAATTCTGGCAGGCAAAACTTAGAAGCAAAAGATCTCTTCGCTAGATACACATCGTTGCCCCAGCATTTTATGATCGTTCGTTTATAATAAAAACACCCTTTTTAAAGAGGTACAGATCTGTAAGTAGGGTGCAGTAACTGAAACTATCTTTTAGCTTATACACTTAGCAATAATAACTCACACGTTCTACCAAGGACGTGGCTGATACTTTGTGACCACCAAAAAATTTTTTTAAAAATACTAATTTCGTTAGTTACTGATTACTTACACTCACAGCAAACCTTTTAAAGAGATTTATGTCGAACTTAGGTCCCTAAACTGGAAACTGTGGAATGTCGTAGAATATTTCATTAAAAACAAAAATGTTTTCAAAATTTTAAAATACACTGATGGAAAAAATTGCAGTACCAAAAAATACACTCCTGGAAATGGAAAAAAGAACACATTGACACCGGTGTGTCAGACCCACCGTACTTGCTCCGGACACTGCGAGAGGGCTGTACAAGCAATGATCACATGCACGGCACAGCGGACACACCAGGAACCGCGGTGTTGGCCGTCGAATGGCGCTAGCTGCGCAGCATTTGTGCACCGCCGCCGTCAGCCAGTTTGCCGTGGCATACGGAGCTCCATCGCAGTCTTTAACACTGGTAGCATGCCGCGACAGCGTGGACGTGAACCGTATGTGCAGTTGACGGACTTTGAGCGAGGGCGTATAGTGGGCATGCGGGAGGCCGGGTGGACGTACCGCCGAATTGCTCAACACGTGGGGCGTGAGGTCTCCACAGTACATCGATGTTGTCGCCAGTGGTCGGCGGAAGGTGCACGTGCCCGTCGACCTGGGACCGGACCGCAGCGACGCACGGATGCACGCCAAGACCGTAGGATCCTACACAGTGCCGTAGGGGACCGCACCGCCACTTCCCAGCAAATTAGGGACACTGTTGCTCCTGGGGTATCGGCGAGGACCATTCGCAACCGTCTCCATGAAGCTGGGCTACGGTCCCGCACACCGTTAGGCCGTCTTCCGCTCACGCCCCAACATCGTGCAGCCCGCCTCCAGTGGTGTCGCGACAGGTGTGAATGGAGGGACGAATGGAGACGTGTCGTCTTCAGCGATGAGAGTCGCTTCTGCCTTGGTGCCAATGATGGTCGTATGCGTGTTTGGCGCCGTGCAGGTGAGCGCCACAATCAGGACTGCATACGACCGAGGCACACAGGGCCAACACCCGGCATCATGGTGTGGGGAGCGATCTCATACACTGGCCGTACACCACTGGTGATCGTCGAGGGAACACTGAATAGTGCATGGTACATCCAAACCGTCATCGAACCCATCGTACTACCATTCCTAGACCGGCAAGGGAACTTGCTGTTCCAACAGGACAATGCACGTCCGCATGTATCCCGTGCCACCCAACGTGCTCTAGAAGGTGTAAGTCAACTACCCTGGCCAGCAAGATCTCCGGATCTGTCCCCCATTGAGCATGTTTGGGACTACGGTCTGCACGTCCAGCACGAACGCTGGTCCAACTGAGGCGCCAGGTGGAAATGGCATGGCAAGCCGTTCCACAGGACTACATCCAGCATCTCTACGATCGTCTCCATGGGAGAATAGCAGCCTGCATTGCTGCGAAAGGTGGATATACACTGTACTAGTGCCGACATTGTGCATGCTCTGTTGCCTGTGTCTATGTGCCTGTGGTTCTGTCAGTGTGATCATGTGATGTATCTGACCCCAGGAATGTGTCAATAAAGTTTCCCCTTCCTGGGACAATGAATTCACGGTGTGCTTATTTCAATTTCCAGGAGTGTAATTTATGTAGAATAATGAAATTTCGTAAATACGTTTGTCGGTCCATAATGTCCCATATTCCCTCAAATGGAGTGAGCATTATTCTGTTGGGAAACATCCCTTGGAATATTATTCATGAACGGCAGCACGACAAGTCGAATAACCAGACTGATGTACAGTTTCGCAGTGGGGGTGAAGTGCCCCCGTTCTCATATGAAATTGCACCCCAGACCATAACTCCAGGAGTAGGTCCAGTGTGTCGTCTAGCACGAGAACAGATTGGCTGCAGACCCAGCACTGGTCTCCTAACCAACACACAGCCATCATTGGCACTGTGGCAGAACCAACGTTCATCAGAAAACGCAGCAGACATCCATCCAGCTATCCAAGGAGCTCTCGCTTGACATCACTGAAGTCGCAGTTGGCGGTGGTTTGGGCTCAGCGCGTCCGGCACGCCATAGCCATACACCGAACACGATTGCTTTCCCTCTCGGTAGTACCACGTGGCAATATCGAGCATCTCCTCTCATGTCAACGGATACAGAAAATGAGATACATTATGTCTCTACGCAAGTGGAGGAGACCATTATAAACAATATTTACAAGCGAACAAATGTGCCGTGACCACTGGATGTTCTGCCAATTACTGCCCACCCATCGATTTATGCTGGAGTTTTTAATGGTCACCACGGTCACTGGAACTACGCACGTGACAATGAGTGTGGCGTTACACTCAACGACTGGGCTGAAAATGAAAATCTATACCCGGTTTACGATGCCAAGCATTTGGCAACTTTGAGATCGGCCGCTTGGCGAAGAGATTACAAGCCGGATCTCTGCTTTGTGTCCCCGGAATGCAGAGGGCACCCAGTGCCTACATCCTGAGAGGTCATACCTAGTTTCCCACACAGCCAGCACAGGCCAGTAATCCTCGATATGGGGCTCTCTGTCCCAGAAGCGAGATCTGTACCACAGCCCTGATGGAATTTCCGGAGGGCTGATTGGCGGAGTTTTGCTGACCACCTAGATAAATGTATCTGTTTTATTCTATCAGAACCTAAAAAATACCCACGATTCGTCGGGGCTGTTCTTACTACTGTGAAGAAGTTTAGTCCTCGTGGGTATAGAAAGGAATACATACCATGCTGGAATGAACATTGTGAACAACTTTATGAACAGTATAGCGAAACTGGCGACAGCGATATTGCAGACAGCCTCCTCCAAGGTCTTGACGCTGCTAGAAGAATGCTATGGTGTGTGGTGGTAGTAAAAGTAAACTTCAGACATTCTAGCAGAAAGGCATGGAGCCTTCTGTGTAAACTTGGCGGAGCCTCCAATAAATTCGGGTAGAAACCGGGTGTTTCAGGTAACCAAATCGCTAACCATATAGTGGAAACATCTAGATCATCCCGTGACAAACAATATGCTTCTAAACTTAAACAAAAACTCACCTCTCTAAAAAGCTCAGAATCCAAACGAATCCAAACTCTCTTCACCATTTACACTGACTGAATTCTATGAAGCCATGAAACAAACGAAAAATGGTAAAGCACCGGATTTCTGATAAACATGGGTAATGGTGGAACAAAATGGCTGGTCCGTTTCTTCTCCAACATCCTAGGCAGTAGATCACTGCCCAACGAGCTAAAGAGAACAAAAACAGTGGCAGTTTTGAAACCAGGTGAACCAGCTGACCAACATTAAAGCTTCAGAGCAATTTCCCTTTAGAGCTGTATTTATAAACAATCCATTGCCGAAAAACTGTAACTCCCATCAATACCATGATAAACAACAGATATTTCCGTGTTTACTTTTGAGAACATGTGAGCAAGGAGAGGAAGTTAAGTAATGGTCTACCACAGGGCTCCGCCTTAGCCCCCCTATTATTCAACCTATATATCTGCGCTCTCCCCAGTACCAGGTCAGCAAAATTCTGCTACGCGGACGATATTGCTCTTGCTTGTAGAACCAAGAACCTTGGATGAGCGGAGACAATTCTCACAGAAGATCTAGCCGTTGCGAGCTCTTATTTTTTTAAAAAATGGTGACTTAAACCCAGTACAAGTAAAATTGAAGTATGTACATTCCATCTGAACAACAAACGAGCTAACGTGGATCTCAGACTGAAACTCACGGAAACACTCTTTGCCATTGCGCTTGTCTTCTCAGCAGCCGAGTATTGCGCTCCCATGTGTCTTAACAGCTGCCACACCAACTTGATCGACGTTTAGTTGAACAACACTATGCGGTTAATAACTGGGGCAATCCGACAACGCCGATTTATTCCCTCCCTCTCCTGAGAAACATCTATCCACTCGCAATCCGCAGAAGCGAGGTCTTGCTTAGGGAATACCGCAAGTTACAGGGGAACCTGGAATTACCCATAGAGGAAGACGTACCTAGTTTACGATGAAATAGACTCTGTTCAAGAAACCCACCATTACGGCAAGCAGAAAAGTTAGATGCCAGTAATACTGGGGTGAGAGAGCTGTGGAACCAGAACTGTCAAATCATTGAAAATCCTGAAGAGCGTGAGTGGTTTTGAAAGTATAATTGTAATACTGCTGGCACGGAACTCGAAAGAAAACTGTGGCTCAAACGGAACAGAGTCCGTACTCTGCGAATCGCAGACTCTCTTTACAAATGGGCTGCTACAAAGTCTCCTGTTTGTGACTGTGGGGCTCCGAAACAGACAGACAAGCACATTAGAGATGAATGCCCCTTGCGTTCCTATATTGAAATTTATTTAGTTTTGTATTTTCATATTCCTGTTATATATAGTATTACTAATGTTATATACCTATAATTTTAAAGTGCATGTCAACCATACGAATAAATAAAAAACTGCATCCTCATAGCGGTGCTCCTGGCACTCCTCTTATGGGACTGGCGGGAAATTTGAACAGACATCATCTTTCAGAAGTAGGAACGAGCCTACCATCTTTCGTTTGTATGACACAAGTCCTTCTTGGTGCTGCGGCTGTTTTTCAATCAGTGTATAAAGTGCCTGAACAGAGTACAATATTTTCTAAAGGTGAACACATATAACTCTCCTCTCACAACACCTTCAGTCCATTAGATTGTGTGAGTAAAGTTTGCATTTATGCAGAAACACAAGAGGTGAAATTAAAACGATGAACTTAATTTTATTTCATTTCATTTCTTCACTGGAACATTGTAGCCAGTTATACAAAGGTTTATACAGGTTGTTGCTTTTCAGTAATACAATGAAATTCAATAATAATCCAATAATATACTCCAATAGTGCAGTGGTTATTTAGGGATTATTTAAATTTTTTGTAATATGGAAAGAGTTTCCGATATTTTATTTCTTGCTCCGTCTAAGATCACTCTTCCATAGCTCTTTTATTGGTCTTCATTTGTAGTCTGGCCTGTGTGTCTTGCAGTATTCTGATTTCCTCTGTTTAGTTTTTTATTTCACTCACTGTAACTTGGAGTTCTCTTATATCTTCCTTAATTTATGTGATCCATTCAGTGTTACTCTTATTGTTGCACAATTTTTTTTAATAATTCCCTTGCTAATTCTGTTTGCTGGTGTTCTCATCAGATGCCCATAGAAAGGTAAACTCTTCTTCCTGATTATGCACATTGCTGTTTCTTGTACACTCTTTCACTTGAAGCTGTTCTCCAATGCCCACTTACTTGATAGTGTTTATGAGCGAATATCCTAATTCTTCTTCTTTTTGTCTTACGTGTTTTATCACTTTATGATGTATTAGTTGTTTTGAAGATAGTTTCAGTTGCATAAGTTATTTTTGGTTATGTAAGTATTATTTAATGTTTTAATTTAGCATCAATGGGGAGGCTTCTTTCGTCGTATTTCGTTTTGGTAATGTAATTTGCTTTTTTAAGTTTTTTATTCCATTTTTCCAGCATGGATTCTCATTTAGATTGTAAGTTATGATTTCACCGACATATTTAAATTGATCAACATTTTGATTTATTTTTCTCCTCTTGTAATTCTGTTTGCAAGTGGTGGATTAGTTTGCATAACCTCTGTTTTTTTTAATAGCCTGAGGCGATTTTTCTGTACTATTTCTTGTAGTGATTTAACTTCTTGCCTGGTTTATTGAACGTTGTTGGCTAGGAGACTAAGGTCATCAGCAAATCCCAAGTGGTTTCAACTTATATTATTTTTAGCACTTCCAGTTATTTTCTTTGGGAGATGCTTGTACCATTTTATACTGTATATTCCAGCGTATAGTTGAACAGCAATGGTGATGGTCGTCAAGTGTGTTTTTGTAAGGAATGTTTCAGAAATTTCTCCTCTGAACTTAACTTTCGATTTGGCGTTGGTTAGAGTAAGTGCTATTAATTTAGTTTTGGAAGGAGTCCCATATTCTGTAAAGTTGTCCAAGAGCTCCATGGTTCAAATGGTTCAAATGGCTCTGAGCACTATGGGACTTAACATCTATGGTCATCAGTCCCCTAGAACTTAGAACTACTTAAACCTAACTAACTTTAGGACATCACATAACACCCAGCCATCACGAGGCAGAGAAAATCCCTGACCCCGCCGGGAATCGAACCCGGGAACCCGGGCGTGGGAAGCGAGAACGCTACCGCACGACCACGAGATGCGGGCAAGAGCTCCATGATAGATGTCCTGAGATACTCAATAGTGGAAAAGCAATCGCATCACAAAAAAATAAAAAGAGAACATCTGCCTTACAGTCCCAACTCTAGGTAATAATTAAGACAGCGTAACCTTCAGTTGCAGTCTCTAATATTTTCTGTCAGCCCGTATTACACAAAGTAATAACACACAGCAAATGCCCAACGGTCCTCTGGCAACGTATCACACGACACATATATCCCAGTGGTAGTGAACGGGCTAATAAACGAACCGTTTCTTCTAACGACTTCATACATTTTAGCTCGACGGTTGATATCACTTTAACCGCAAACATTTCCAAAACGAGAGCAAGTAATTTTCGTGAATGACCCTTCGTCAAGTGGGAACGTGGCAGACAGGCCCTGACTGAGTTACTGAACTGCCTCAACAGTGTCCATGGAAACATACAATTGAAACTTCCTGGCAGATTAAAACTGTGTACCCGACCGAGACTCGAACTCGGGACCTTTGCCTTTCGCGGGCAAGTGCTCTACCATCTGAGCTACCGAAGCACGACTCACGCCCAGTACTCACAGCTTTACTTCTGCCAGTATCTCGTCTCCTACCTTCCAAACTTTACAGAAGCTCTCCTGCTAATCTTGCAGAACTAGCACTCCTGAAAGAAAGGATATTGCGGAGATATGGCTTAGCCACAGCCTGGGGGATGTTTCCAGAATGAGATTTTCACCCTGCAGCGGAGTGTCTGCTGTACAGATGGTCCCCTAGGACACGCTGTCTATAGAAAAAAGTCGCACTCGGATCTGTACCATCATACAACGAGCTGACGTCACTGGTACAGACATACTCTGCGACAGCTTAGATTGTTTGCTGCCAAGAATATTGTACAGCGCAGATTGACTTGCAGTGAAGAAAACGAATGATACAGCCATCCGTCAATAAGATGTAGGGAAACAGGAACAGATATTTATCCCCTATATTGGCACTCCCTAAACAAACTGGAAGAAACTTTGGGAAAAATACTGGCTGTCTTTCGACCATTACGAAAAAGGAAAAATATGTTTAGCTCGGTAAAGGAAGAAATACACTTCCGAATGTCAGTTTTATATGGCATTCCTTGACAGTTCCGGCGACAACGGATGGATAAAACGCACACTGCTTCTCGCAACGGTGGATGGAACACATTAGATGCGTACGCCTGGGACGTAAAGACTAATGAGCACTGGCTAAACACAGCCTCAACGAGAGGCATACGTTAATATTTGAGACATCAAATATATTGCGTCGAGCTAGTTATCTTTAGGAGAGCATCATCAAAGAATTTAGTGGGATACGATTCCATAAGCGTCTCGTCAATAGCCGAGGGCCATCAGCTAAGTTCGGCGTGGGACCCTGTATTGGCAGCCTTACGCCAATAGCGCACCCAACAGTTGACACTTCGCCAGTATGGGCAACACTGAATGCACTGAGGTGTAGAACAGCGGCCAGCGGCCCCCACCACACGACACACCTGGGGAGAGTCCACCACCTCTCGCATATATACAGGATGTAACTGAGGACGGTGTATTGAACGACATTACATCCGTATTCACGCCATTTGCAGACTCATAATTACAGCTAACACAAGTCGTACGGTTGTAGTTTGGTTAGCCTCTCCAAGTATGTGTGGCAAGAAAGAGCCATTGATGCTTATTACCCGCTGGGCAGCAGCTCAGGTGTTGAAGCGTGGACACGTAGACGCAAAACGGTCAGGCTATATCGAAGTGGTGTGGTTCAGACCGTGCAGAAAACATCAAGTAGTAAAGATTGTGACGTCTTTGTGTGAAGACCGTACGACGGAGAGAAAAGACAACCAACACATTCATGGGTGTACTTATTAAGGTACCACTGCACTTATACCCGTTTCACCCTGTGTATGGATCACCCTTGCAACCTCAACATTTCACCTGGAGATGGTGGGAGTGACATTCATCAAAACGTCCTGGAATTTCGACGAGGCCGCACGAAGGGAAACCCAAGAATATTTCATCAGTGCCACTAGTAACGTACACGCACTAACACGGCTCATTTAAAAGGTCAAGAGAGAAAAATTACAAGTAAGTATTTTTATTTGTCACAGGAACAAACCATAGAAAGGAAACTAATTTGTTTCCATAACAAGTAATTTACCTTATTCCCCTTGATCCTCCTTGATTATAAATACTTTTTTTCATAGAGGTAACCCCTTATATCCCCCCCCCCCCCTGCAACTCCCCAAAAAAGTAATAATTATTTAAAGAATCAGCCTCCCATGCATGAAAAATCTTCAATATTACTTTACTAATCCCCCCCCCCTCCCCCCGTGAACCATGGACCTTGCCGTTGGTGGGGAGGCTTGCGTGCCTCAGCGATACAGATAGCCGTACCGTAGGTGCAACCGCAACGGAGGGGTATTTGTTGAGAGGCCAGACAAACGTGTGGTTCCTGAAGAGAGGCAATAGCCTTTTCAGTAGTTGCAGGGGCAACAGTCTGGATGATTGACTGATCTGGCCTTGTAACACTAACCAAAACGGCCTTGCTGTGCTGGTACTGCGAACGGCTGAAAGCAAGGGGAAACTGCAGCCGTAATTTTTCCCAAGGCATGCAGCTTTACTGTATGGTTAAATGATGATGGCGTCCTCTTGGGTAAAATATTCCGGAGGTAAAATAGTCCCCCATTCGGATCTCCGTGCGGGGACAACTCAAGAGGACGTCGTTATCAGGAGAAAGAAAACTGGCGTTCTACGGATCGGAGCGTGGAATGTCAAATCTCTTAATCGGGCAGAGAGGTTAGAAAATTTAAAAAGGGAAATGGATAGGTTAAAGTTAGGTATAGTGGGAATTAGTGAAGTTCGTTGGCAGGAGGAACAAGACTTTTGGTCAGGCGAATACAGGGTTATAAATACAAAATCAAAACTGGGGAATGCAGGAGTAGGTTTAATAATGAATAAAAAAAAATAGGACTGCGGGTAAGCTACTACAAACAGCATAGTGAACGCATTATTGTGGCCAAGATAGACACGAAGCCCACGCCTACCGCAGTAGTACAAGTTTATATGCCAACTAGCTCTGCAGATGACGAAGAAATTGAAGAAATGTATAATGAAATAAAAGAAATTATTCAGATAGTGAAGGGAGACGAAAATTTAATAGTCATGGGTGACTGGAATTCGGTAGTAGGAAAAGGAAGAGAAGGAAACGTAGTAGGTGAATACGGATTGGGGGGAAGAAATGAAAGAGGAAACCGTCTGGTAGAATTTTGCACAGAGCACAACTTAATGATAGGTAACACTTGGTTCAAGAATCATAAAAGAAGGTTGTGTACATGGAAGAACCCTGGAGATACTAGAAGGTTTCAGATAGATTATATAATGGTAAGACAGAGATTTAAGAACCAGGTTTTAAATTTTAAGACATTTCCAAGGGCAGATGTGGACTCTGACCACACTCTATTGGTTATGAACTGTAGATTAAAACTGAAGTAACTGCAAAAAGGTGGGAATTTAAGGAGATGGGACCTGGATAAACTGATTAAACCAGAGGTTGTACAGAGTTTCAGGGAGAGCATAAGGGAACAATTGACAGGAATGGAGGAAAGAAATACAGTAGAAGAAGAATGGGTAGCTCTGAGGGATGAAGTAGTGAAGGCGGCAGAGGATCAAGTAGGTAAAAAGGCAAAGGCTAGTAGAAATCTTTGGGTAACAGAATAAATATTGAATCTGATTGATGAAAGGAGAAAATATAAAAACGCAGTAAATGAAGCAGACAAAAGGGAATACAAACGTCTCAAAAATGAGATCGACAGGAAGTGCAAAATGGCTAAGCAGGGATGGCTAGAGGACAAATGTAAGGATGTAGAGGCTTGTCTCACCAGGGGTAAGATAGATACTGCCTACAGGAAAATTAAAGAGACGTTTGGAGAAAAGAGAACCACTTGTATGGATATCAAGAGCTTTGATGAAAACCCAGTTCTAAGCAAACAAGGGAAAGCAGACAGGTGGAAGGAGTATATAGAGGGTCTATACAAGGGCGATGTACTTGAGGACAATATTATGGAAATGGAAGAGAATGTAGATGAAGATAGAATGGGAGATATGATACTGCGTGAAGAGTTTGACAGAGCACTGAGAGACCTGAGTCGAAACAAGGCCCCGGGAGTAGACAACATTCCATTAGAACTACTGACAGCCTTCGGAGAGTCAGTCCTGACAAAACTCTACCATCTGGTGAGCAAGATATATGAGACAAGCGAAATACCCTCAGACTTCAAGAAGAATATAATAATTCCAATCCCAAAAAATGCAGCTGTTGACAGATGTGAAAATTACCGAACAATCAGTTTAATAAGTCACGGCTGCAAAATACTAACACGAATTCTTTACAGACGAATGGAAAAACTAGTAGAAGCCGACCTCGGGAAGATCAGTTTGGATTCCGTAGAAATATAGGAACACGTGAGGCAATATTGACTCTACGACTTATCTTAGAAGTTAGATTAAGGAAAGGCAAACCTACGTTTCTAGCATTTGTAGACTTAGAGAAAGCTTTTGACAATGTTGACTGGAATACTCTCTTTCAAATTCTGAAGGTGGCAGGGGTAAAATACAGGGAGCGAAAAGCTATTTACAACTTGTACAGAAACCAGATGGCAGTTATAAGAGTCGAGGGACATGAAAGGGAAGCAGTGATTGGGAAGTTAGTGAGACAGGGTTGTAGCCTCTCCCCGATGTTATTCAATCTGTATATTGAGCAAGCAGTGAAGGAAACAAAAGATAAATTCGGAGTAGGTATTAAAATCCATGGAGAAGAAATAAACACTTTGAGGTTTGCCGATGACATTGTAATTCTGTCAGAGACAGCAAAGGACTTGGAAGAGCATTTGAACGGAATGGATAGTGTCTTGAAAGGAGGATATAAGATGAACATCAACAAAAGTAAAGCGAGGATAATGGAATGTAGTCGAATTAAGTCGGGTGATGCTGAGGGAATTAGATTAGGAAATGAGACACTTAAAGTAGTAAAGGAGTTTTGCTATTTGGGGAGCAAAATAACTGATGATGGTCGAAGTAGAGAGGATATAAAATGTAGACTGGCAATGGGAAGGAAAGCGTTTCTGAAGAAGAGAAATTTGTTAACATCGAGTATAGATTTAAATGTCAGGAAGTCGTTCCTGAAAGTATTAGTATGGAGTGTAGCCATGTATGGAAGTGAAACATGGACGATAAATAGTTTGGACAAGAAGAGATTAGAAGCTTTTGAAATGTGGTGCTACAGAAGAATGGTGAAGATTAGATGGGTAGATCACATAACTAATGAGGAGATATTGAATAGGATTGGGGAGAAGAGAAATTTGTGGCACAACTTGACTAGCAGAAGGGATCGGTTGGTAGGACGTGTGTTGAGGCATCAAGGGATCACCAACTTAGTATTGGAGGGCAGCGTGGAGGGTAAAAATCGTAGAGGGAGACCAAGAGATGAATACACTAAGCAGATTCAGAAGGATTTAGGTTGCAGTTGTTACTGGGAGATGAAGCAGCTTAAACAGGATAGAGTAGCATGGATAGCTGCATCAAACCAGTCTCAGGACTGAAGACCACAACAACAACAACTTTACAAATGTATAAATATTGGACCCATTGTGGTAAACACTTAATGATTATAATTTGGTAGCATTTTAAACTGCCTACATACGTCAATAATTATAATGAATATTCATAATCAATTTTTTGTTGCCCCTGGAAACCGCTGAATAGGCAGACTGCAGCTGGGCCAAGTGACCTTTTGATGTTTTGCAAAAAAGATTGGGAAAAAAAGAATACATTGATATCTGTATCTTAAAATATCACATGCTATATGAGTATTTTACCATGCAGTCTATGTGGTATCTTAGAGCTGAAGTAATTGCTTAAAAATAGTCAACAAGTAAATAATAATAAAAACTGTTGTAAAAGTCGTCGCTCCAGATATGTGATCCAGTAACAGGTTCTCACTGCATTCATCCAAAGTGCTATCTCCCTATCTGTTAGTTTCCTGCCCAACTGTGTTTCTATTATGAGATGAATATGAGACTGCATGGTGCTACATAGTCGTTAGATAATTAATTCCGAGAGTATGAAGCAGATAAAATATAACATTAACACCAAAGGGTATGAAAAAATACGAAATAGACAAACAAATAAATATTGGAGCAGAAAAGAAACGTGTGGCTTTTAGTCTTCTGTATTGATTCGACAGTTCCTGCAGTGGCTATTAAAATGACAGCTACCATAATAAATAATACTTCCTTAAAAATATGACTTCCTTCCTACACCATGTCAATTTAAGACCACTTCCTTTTTCATGTCCTAATCGATGTGTTTCTCTTTCACTGCGAACGTAATATAGAGTGACAGCCCAAACCTTCTGCATCGATTCTCACAGACGCAACATATTAATCTGTCACCTCCGAGACATTAATTCAGCGACCAGAAATGCCGAGGAAGGCGCAGTAAGAACTCTCAGACGTAACTGGACTAGATGCTCTCGGGAAACAGGTTAGTGCTTTACATAATAGTAATCCATTAGATAATAGTAATCCATTACAAATGACTGTCATCCACGTACTTTGTAATTCAGTACCGAAGAAACAAATCTACACCAATGTTCATTAAAGCTGCAAGACTTTGATCTTGAACGCGACATGCAATAAACGGCAAATTAGCTGAAGTGCACTACACGCTTTACATGCAGATGGTTTGCATATCAGCGCAAGAGCACGACGTGGGTAGGAATAACGCAAATTAGATATCGAATATAACTTAAGAACAAGCATGGAGTTTCTCGTTCATATACCGTATTTCCACGTTATTTGTTTCTGAGATGGCTGAGATATGCCTCGTGTAAAAAGTAGAAATACCAGTACCTGCCGAATGTCGACAGTATCAGAATCTTTGTTTATCAAGACTGCTGTTGGCGTTAATCGGAATCCCTCGATCGTCATGGGAAGATGGAACTGATAGTGTCAGCAGGACCATATCCGACATCTTGCAGGGTATCCTCGGTAGGAGGAGGGCGTTACGGTTTCAGGGAGCAGATAAACCGGTAGGCTGGGAAAACCCAGGTGCACTTAATCACTGGAGAGGAACGTGACGTTCTAGCCACCATGGTGGAAACGAGAGACTACTAACACTTGCTAAGTATATCAATATCCTCTAAGCCCTGATCCAAGAAAGCTATAACATGTGTCAACACATTTACAGAAGGGGAAAGACCAATGTGGGCTTGTAAACATGACCTCCAGAAAACATGTAGTTTCTGATTTATGAATTATCTAAGTTGCATTAAATCGGAGAAGGAACTTACTCACCAGCAACAACATCAGTCTGAAAATAAGGAAACGTGTCATGAAAGGTTTCGTTTGGAGTGTGGCCCTATACGGATGTGAAACTTGGACCCTGGAGATGTGGTGCTATAGAAGGATGATGAAGATCAGCTGGAGAGACAAAGTAACAAATACAGAGGTGCTTAGAAGAGTACAGGAAACCAAATCTCAGTGGAGGCACATCCAAACAAGAATAGACAAACTTGTAGTGCACAACAACATCATTGGGACAATAGCAGAAGGAGCTATTGAGGGAAAGAATCGGCGGCGGCGACCAAGGATATCATACATGCAATAGATCATGAACGACGCTGGATGTAACACACGTGGAAATGAAGAGGAAGGCAGACAGGATAGAGCTCTGCTGCAAACCAACGTCAGGGTTGAACACTAAAAGAAAGAAGACACTAGGACATGCAATCCATGAAAAAGACTCGCTCAGATCTGTACTTTCATGCAACGAGCTTTCATCAGCCGGTGTAGAGGTACTCTGCAACACCATAGAACTGAATGTTGCCAAAAAAAGTAGAGCGAAGAACAGACTGACGTGCATCGAAGAAAACGAATGATACAGCCATCAGGAAATCAGAGGTACAGAAAGATGAACAGAGCCTCGCCTAAGTCAAAACTGGAAGAATCTTCGAAAACAGATAACATCAGGGCCACCTTCCGATCAGCACGAGAAACGAGTAATGTGTTCGGTTCAGTAAAGGACAATATACACTTGCGAATACCGGGTATATATGACATTCCCTGAGAGTGTGGCCCCCAATAGATCAGCCAAACATAGCACAGCATCCCACAACACTAGATGCGTACATTTGGGATATACAGACAAATCAGTACTGGAAAACGCAGCCTCAACGAGGGGCATATGTTCAAATTTGAGAAAGCGAATTTGTTGTGCCGAGCTAGTGGATTTTGGGAGAGAATAATCAAAGAATTTAGTGAGATAAGGCTCCACGATAATCTCGTCAGCAGGGACGACAGCTATCACCTGAGTTCGGCAAGGGACCCTGTTCTAGCAGCAGTTGACTCCTTGCGAGTCTGGGCACTGAATGCACCGAGAGTCGAACGGCGGTCCACAACCCCCATCACACGCCAGACCTGGGGAAAGTCGGTCACCTCTCACTTATATACAGGGTGTAACGGCTGTTAAGTGCCGATATTTGTGCTGTTGACTGAGGACGGCATGTCGATCGACATTACAACAGTATTCACGTCATTTGCAAACCAAAAATGATAGATGTTACAAAACGTCTATTTTTAGGTTGCATGGTACCTCGAAGTAGGTGTGGCAAGAGCAATCCATTAATGTCTATTCTCCCCTGGGAAGATGGTCAGGGATTGAAGTGTGGACACGTGGTCGGAAAACAGTTAGTCTATAACGAAAGGCGTTGTGTGCTTAGCGTTGTACTCACGACCATGCAGAAAACATCACGTCGAAAATTCGTGACATGGTTGCAAGAAGACAGTTCGACGCGGGGAAACAACCAAGGCAGTGATAAGCGTAAATATTAAGGTATCACATATAAAAATATCAGCACTTAAATACGATACATCCTCTAAATGGGACACCCACACAACCTCGACATTTCGCCAGAAGATGATGGAAGTGGCATTCATCGAAACGTCGCAGAATTTCGACGAAGCCACAGAGATAGAAACTGAAGATTTCATCAGTGCCAATAACGTTCACGGAAGAGCATGGCACATTAAAAGGTCAAGACAGAAAAAGGGCAAGTAAGTATATTTATTTTCAGACAAATCGTTGACGTCATAATGTTATTCTGTAAAATAAAAAGATTTAGTAAATACACAAGAAAGTTAAGTGCTTAAATATAAAAATGTGACTTTAAAATAGGTCAGCATTAACGAGATGTTAAATTACTAACTACAGCAATGAAGATCAGCGTGATGTAGAATTCTAAATAGTTGGTTCAAATGACTCTGATCACTATGGGACTCAACTTCTGAGGTCATCAGTCCCCTAGAACTTAGAACTACTTAAACCTAACTAACCTAAGGACATCACACACATCCATGCCCGAAGCAGGATTCGAACCTGCGACCGTGGCGGTCTCGCGGTTCCAGACTGTAGCGCCTAGAACCGCACGGCAATTCCGGCCGGCATTCTAAATAGTAACTGTGGTGTAGCAATGGGGGGAGAGTACTGTAGAACGTTAGCACGTAGTGTGCTTTCTAAGTTTTTGATCTGAAAAATTGCGTGTCAGAGAAGCAATCCATAGTAAGTAAACTACTTTATTTTCATTACAAGTAATTTTACTTTACAAAGGAGTTAATGCTTGACTTACTGCGCTAAACATTTAATGTAACAATACTCATATCCTTCTTAATGAGTATAACGTATTGGCATTTTAAACTTCTTACATATGTCAATAATTGTATTAATCGTTGGTAATCGATATTTATTACCACTGGAAGCCTTTGGATAGACACACTGCAACTGTGGCCAGGAGACCTTTCGCTGTTCTGTAATAAGGATGGATACAAAAATGAATACATTTTACACTGTATCTTAATACATTACATGTTAAATGAGAATTTTTACATGTAATGTATGTTGTATTTTAGAGCTAAAATAACTGAAAAAAATAGCCAGCAAATAAATAACAACGAAATAAGTGTCGTAACAATCGTCGCCGTGACCCAGTAAGAGGTTCTCATTGCATGCACTGAAACCTCCCAACCTGTTTCCTTGCCAATTGTGTTTCTCTCGTGACATGAGTATCAGCATGTATGGTGCTACGTAATCATTAGATAATTAATTCTGATAGCATGAAACACGGTAAAATATTACATTGACAGCAAAGGATTAAGAAAATACGAAATACCGAAGTACACAAACAAAGACATTTTGGAGCAGAGGAAACGACTGGCTTTTACCCTTCTGTATTGATTCGACAGTACTTGCAATGTCCATTAAAATAACAGCCACCTTAAAAAATATTACTTCCCTCCTACACCATATCGATTTCAGACCAATTCATTATTCATATGTTTCTCACTTTCTTGCTCATCGCGAGCGTACGGTTGAGAGATAGCCCACACTTTCTTCGGCGTTTCTCGCAGACGCAACATACATACCTCTCAACCCCCAGTCATTTCAGGGATCGCAACTGTCGAGGAAGGCGCAGTAACAATTCTTAGACGTAATTGCCAAGGCAAAGAAAGTACTTGCTCTTGGGAAAGAGGTTAGTGCTTAAGTCTATAATATTCAATGATGAATAACTGCCACTCGCCTAATTTGTAACTTAACACCGAAGAAACAAATGTACACAACTGCCATCAAAAATTTCAGGATCTTGTCCAGCAAGAGGGCACGCCACAAACGGCAAATTGGCTGAAGTGCACTACATGCTTTTATATGCAGATGTTTAGCATATCAGCGTAAATGTAAAATTGTTGATAAACAGATCATGTGGTTGTAGAATATTGTCGCGAGTTAGCGGGTTTTCGAACTTTCAATAATTCTTGCAAGTGAGACAATCACAGAGTAGTATACGGTATTTTCATGAATTTGCATGCATTTTAAAGTTGTAACAATTCTCTCAAGTTGGACAGATTTAACACAGAATATTTCCACGAGTTAGCGAGTGTTCGGAGTTCCAAGTATTTGCATGTTGAACAATCTTAGCGTGAGCTGGACATAGAATAATTTCACGAAGTTTATCTACTGTGGAACCTTTTAAGTTTGAACACAGGTGACAGGTCTTAGAAGAATCTTTGATAGTTTTCTGGGAATACATGCTAGGTAATGTGGTGCACAACTTTAGCCAATAAATTCGAGAAGCTTTAGCCCTATTGTGATAATTCAACCTCAAAGAGGAAGCAATAAACGTACTTGCGTTATACGATACCCAAAGTGAGTTGAGAATATTGTTTGGATTTTGGCTCATATATTTAAATACTGTCTGCAATCTATGAAAATGATGCTAAGAAAATTAAAAGACCATTACAGCAAATGTTTTGGTTGTTGCCTAGATGAGAAACGAAGTCTAAAAAATCGGAAAACAACACAGCTGGACATTAGAAGTGGGACTTTCTGTACTTGAAACACAATTATGACACGGTGAGTTCTGACTCTTTGACGAGATTAGACCAAATATTATTCGCCACATAATAGCGGTATTGTGTCTTACTTGTTTCTGTTATAGCTTTACTGAGGAACAGTTATTATTAACAATGTTAGCAGCCAGTCACATAAGGAACATCATTATTTTACACGACATTCTATCTTCTTTTTTGAAAATTTTATCTACTCCATACGTTTTGTGCTGACTTAACTTTTTCCCAGTGCCAGTTTCTCGATGTTATTAGCCAGTTCAGTTGATGTTGTGTTGCATATTTATGTGCTGCTAGCTTCAGTCAATGTCAGAATTTGAGGTTTTATGTCCACCTTTTTAGCGGTAATTTTATTGCACAATTTACTACCAAAATTGAATTTTTGTACTTGTGAATACCAGAATCTGAACTGGAGCAACTGGTTATCAGTAAACAGTAGTTGTAGAATTGTATTGACAGTGATGGACGTCGAAAGGTCCAAACGCTTGATGACAGAAACATCGAGGTGGAAATATAGTACGAATTTAACTAACTTTTATCGTACCAAGCAAGCAATCATGCAGACAGAGATACACAGATAAGGACGGACTTAATGAGAAACGTTCTTCATTTGATAATAAGAGAATTTTGCGGTCAAAAAAGTACCTATTATCGATGGTCCTCTATATCAAGGCACTGGATTTATCAGTTTTCCCGTTTTATGTCCTTGGGGCACAATTCATGGAATTGTACCTGATTCTCAAGTATCACTGTTATAATGCTTTTCCTAGCCACAAAATATGTTAGACGTAGAAATTGATTGAGATCGGAATCGATAAACCTACCGACCTTAAAGGGTTTTACATCAATTTACACTTAAGATTCTTTGATTTTTATGTTGCTTAAACATCTTTCGGCGTACGTGCATTACTCAAAAGTAAGAATGGCTTTGTATTGCGTTCAGATTCTTATCATCCATTTTTCATCCAGTTATTACAGTTATTTGCGTAATGAAAGAAGTTGCTGATTTTGGGGACTGCTGACAGCTACAGGTAAGGAATCATGATCAGGACAGAATCAGGAATGAAGTTAGAAGGAAAAAAGTTCCGATATTTGTGAGGCAAGGAACTAATTTTTGGCGTGTAAGAACTTGGATTCTACGGGAAGAGAATAATTTGGAGCCTTCAGTGGTATTATAACTACTGTGCTACATTTAAATTTAACAAATGGGTAGGTCTCTGGGACCATTTTATGTAAATACTATTAGATGGTGATTGTAAAAACTGAAATGGCAAAAAGATGTTTTGCGTTGGGTTACGAAACGCATGGGGCAACTGGGCTGGTGACTGACTGGGGCTCATTGGAATAAACAGTCGGGTATATCTTTATTTACTCTTTGCTGGGATACTAAGGAGCGCAGCACTCCATCATTTGCGTTACTGGCATTACAGAAGACAAAGTATTTTTCCAAATAGATTGAAGTTGAGTGATTAGTGTTTCTTGTTAGTTAACACACGACTATATTTTCCTCCAGGTTACATAAACTGACTTCTTAGTATATGTCAAAGACATTTTTAAGTAAGTTGTATAATTATCTTCTTATATGCCAGTGGTAATCAGTGTATAAATTTGGTTATTGTGTAGTTTTCAGTGGCAGTGAGCTTTATATCCAAAGATAATGATTACTTAGACTGTAAAACAGGCTACAGAATTTCACCTGTAGATAATTTCACCAATGTTAAAACATTATCTGAAGAAAGTACTCTATTTCAAAATTAAACATTTAGATTAACATTGGCGAAATCTTCAATGGTTCTTTTTGTAGTTCCATCTGTTCGTTCAAAATAATGTCTCGATGTTTCGTAACACACATGTACAATTCAGCTTCTTGTAAAATGTTTATCATATATCCTTTTTCACTGGTGGGTGGAACGGGCAGCCATTATGTATTGTCACCAAACTTGTTGTTCTAACTGTGAGAAAATGAAGATAATTTCATGCCAGAGAAATTCAGATGTGGTTTAAATATTGTTTTGAAAATTCCTTCTGCCTACTCCAATGTATATTTTCTTTCCCCTGACACATTTCAACATGTTAATACCTGATAGAGTAAATGTATGGGATTCAGCTAGAGGAAGATAAATTTGTGGTCATGTCAGGTCGTGTATTCTCTTGCTTTTTCTCAAATTAGTTTTTGTTAAAGTGGAAGTTTAATCTGATCCGATATTTTTCCTCAATATAGGAAATATTTCTACCACTTGAGAGAAATCAGGAACTATAAAGAGAAATTATTTAATAATAACAAAGGTAATACAGAAGTAATAATGAACAAACCGGACTGGGTGAAAAGAAACAAGTCCACATGGAAAACACCCTAATTAAACTATTCCTAACTAAAACTGTATTTCTATTTAACAAAAGAAAAATGCAATCCAACTCCACATAAACTGCAGACCCAACAAAAATTCATAAAGAAAACAGTCCTATCAACCCAATAGTAAAGAAAGTGATTAAACTTGCATTCTTACCATGAAAAAGATCAATTACATTTTTACTTAGAACTATGTATTGAGAAATCAGTGTCCAATAAAGAGTTCGAGTCTTGTGATACAACACATTACAGGTATCACATTAAGACAGACCAAAAGTTATTTTCTTAGAGGTAACAAACTTGTACACCAGTGGACGAGTTGACAAATCTAATTAAGTTATTAAACATAATTTGCAAATGTGATTCAGTTGTAAGTAAAGTGCAGTTTTGTAACTGTTATTATTCGTAAAGGTCACTCATTAAAGTAGTTAAATCTAAATGTGAAAAGAATATTATTTACAGTCTCTTACACGGTGCTGATGTAAGAGTCACCTAGCGATTGTAGGACGCTTTACAAATGTTATCTTTTGCAATGTTACCGGTCAGGTGTACCTTATAGACCGTTTCAAGCGGATTTTCACTGTTTAGATTACGTCAAGCTTACTTAAATAATGTGCTGCTGTGTTCTGCGTTCATGTGATCTAATATATTTGTGCCATGTTGCCATTACTTGTATATATATATATATATATATATATATATATATATATATATATATATATATATATATATATATATATATATATATATATATAATGGCAACATGGCCATTTGTTAAAGATGCTCTATGTTTTTTTAAATACTTTAGTTATGGCAAGCCTTTTATAATGTGCTGATTTTTATAAACATGACTACTTCGCGTGACACGCAACATAAAATAAGCACGTTTCAAAACAAAAAAATTTAAGAAATGTAAATTTACAGTTCCACTCCCGTTTATGTAATGCCAAACTCAAACGTTTATCACAAATGTTGTCTCTTAAATCATATTATGAGACACTTTCCATGTATATGCTCTTTCACACAGACCTGAAAACGATAGCAACGTCCGTCGGAACCGATTGCCTTACATAAAGCGATGTTTCATATGGTTTGGGCTGTTGAGTGTTTTTAGGAAACAAATAATAAGTTACCATCTAAAAAGGTCACTGTGGTAAAAACGAATTACGTAGACAGTGAGATATTGCAAATAGAAGCAATAGCGAAAAGACCAGGGTCGTAATGAGGGGAAGAGAGGGAAGGTGGGAAAGTTAGATGTTGAGTGGTGGAAAGGAAAAGGAAGGGGGGAGGGATAGTGGTAGGGTGGTGAAGATGGTAAAACGAGTATAACACACAAAAATAACATAGCTGAAAAACTGTGAACAACAAACCTCTAGAAATATATTTACATCATAACGACGAAGAAACAAAGTGCCACTAGCCTTAACTGACGGGGAAAATGATATATCCATTAGTCCTAAGCAAGCTCAAGCTACTTCTCTGTTACGTTAATGACAGCGGGAGTCTTCTGTAAAACACTACACAGAAACTAGAAGACTTAAGACTTTTCCACAAAGGAGGTAGAGGTTATAGGCTTCATCTAGTAGATGAATTAGAGGCATTTTAAACATTGTACTTACAAAGATGGAGCCATTTTAAATGAACTGGTGCAACTTAAACATAGACATTATATATCTGTGTGTGTGTGTGTGTGTTTTCACTGTTAACGTGTTTACATTCTCAATATTTGCTTCTAAAGAAGACGTTTTTATGAACGTTGAAACTGTGGTAAAGGGGCTTAAATAAATCTTCAATTTACCAACTGTTTCGATGTTATATATATATATATATATATATATATATATATATATATATATATATATATATGTGTGTGTGTGTGTGTGTGTCCATTCATGACAGTTTACTCCTCTGCCCTCTGCAAGGAATGACACATCCTTTGAAGTACACCCAGTTGTTGTTCTACTTATTCACATGCATTGAAAATGCGACACTCTAATGTTGGTACGTCAAGTTTTCCCACAACCAAACGTCTAGGGGGTGGTGATGTGGGGGACAAGCAGGCCATGGTGTGGGGCTCCCCTGACCAATCCAGCGGTTCTGGAATGTCTGCGTCAGATGTCTGTGCTCATTGCGACTAAAGTGTGTTGGTGCGCTACCATGCATGAAGCACACTCATAATCGTTACTGCACTGGTACAGCTTCCAACAAGGTAGACAATACATTAATGAAAGGTTCTAGATAATGTGCCCCAGTTAACTTTCGTGGTCGCACATTAATCTATCGCCAACTATTTGAGCCCATACATTGTTTGAGAATCAGTGTTAATGTCCTCTTTCCTGAAATGCTTGCGGATTTACATCTGCACATATGCGACGGTTATGAAAATTCAAAACACCATCTCTTACGAACTGTGACTCATTGGTAAATAAAATATTGGATGTGGACAGGGGATCTGTGGCACACTTCTGCAAAGCCATTTACAGAACCACCGTCTACTATGATGATCCTGTGGCCTTAGGTCCCGAACACGCTGTAGATGATAAGAGCATAGCAATTATTCATGAATTACCCCACAGATAAGAGAGTGAAACTCGCCTTCTGCTGTTGTCAATCGTCACACGCCGATAATATGGTGCTTTTTTGTTTTTCACCGAACACAGCACACATTCCTCCGTAACAGGATATCAGGCGTTTGTACTGTGCAGCGCCTTCCACTATGAGTCTTCCGATGTGCAAGGGTACCTGAGTTCCTCAGACGTTTGAAATGTCTGATGAACAGAGTCTGCTGAACAGAGTTTCAGAGAGCACCCTGTACTATGGATTTTTTTTATTATTATTTTTTTAGCGTAGATGGCACAGGCTCACACTCTACGTCCATTTGCTAAACCATAGCAGAATATCATATCCGCCATTTCATTTGTCGAGTAGTAGGCTTCCGTTGGTAAGAAGTGGTGGAAGAGAGAAAATGTAAATATACTACACCATTTGTACGTACAGTAACAGTAAACAATAAGTGAAGAAGATAAAACGCCATGATACCTACCCACGGTTGACAGTAGTGTACAATATGGCACAGAAACACGACGAAAACTAGCGTAGCCGACAACACGACTCGAACCGCACAACTGACAGCAGACCACGTAATGGTAGATAGGATACTGTGAGTAAGACTTCATAACACCCTGCCGACGCTTTTGATGGAGTGCCAATACAAGAACTGTGCTAATATCAGCAACCAACCGACATGCAGCCCTTCCTATAACAACGTGTTTATGTCGGAATGTATGTATTTCCGGAGCCATGTTTATCGGACTTAGTTTTCTTCTTTCGGTGAATACGACGACCTCTCGAAGTAATCGACATTTTCTGAACAACCTATATATCCTGATAACTCATACCTGTTTTTATTTTTATTTAATACGTATTTCACTGTTAACAGTATTACTAATCACTCAAGTGTGTTTCGTCATTTAATGTTATATTAATTATCGAGCAGCAACAGCATGAGAAGCTGCAATAGCAGAAGAACACCTGAAATTTTTTGGACATCGTCATCATTATCATGACCGCCGTTCTTAGTATCAGACCTAAGAAAGAAGTATATAACTATAAATAATGGGTAACCCATACATAAGGCGTATTAATACCAGAGGTTATTGTCTAGAATGTGTTTGCAGGATTTCAGTTTTCAAAAATCGAATATTTATTGGCATAACGGTCAACCATGATGGGTTCAAAGATCCCAAACAGTTTCTTGTTGCATTACCTCTCACCACAGACGATGGAGTGGCCGATGGCCTTCACTTAACGTCCGAGAGCAGCGGCGTTTGAGTAGAGTTGTCAGTGCTAACAGACAAGCAATGCTGAGTGAAATACCTGTAGAAATCAGTGTGGGACGTACGACGAACGTATCCGTTAGTGCAGTGCCGCGAACTTGGCATTAATGGGTTATGGCATTAGACGACCAACACGAGTTCCTTTGTTAACAGCAAGACAGCACGTGTAGCGCCTCTCCTGTGCTCATGACCATATTGGTAGGACACTACACCATAGCCTGGTCTAATGAATCCTGTTTTCAGTTGGTAAGAGTTGATGGTAGGTTCTGTGTGTCGTGGAGACCCTATGATGCCACGGATCCAAGTTGTCAACAAGGCACTGCTGTGCTAGATGATGGTGGCTCCATTACGGTGTGGATTGTGTTTACATGGAATCGATTGGGTCCTCTGATCGAACTGAACCAATAATTGATTGGAAATGGTAATGTTTGGCTTGTTGGAGACCAGTTTCTGACATTAATTGCTACATGTTCCCAAACATGTCACTGGGCCACAATTGTTAGTGACTTGTTTGAAGAACATTATGGACAATTTGAGCGAATGATTTGGCCACCCACATCACCCGACGTGAATCACATTGAATAGTTATGGGACATAGTCTAGAGGTCAGTTCGCACACGAAGCATAACTCTTTCACAGTTATGGGCCGCTACAGAAGCAGCACGGATGAATATATTTCTGCAGGCGGCTGCTAACGACTACTTGAGTCGAAGCGAAGTTGAGTTGCTGCATTACACTGGGAAAAAGGACGTCCGACAGAATGTTAGGAAGTATCCAATGAATTTTGTCACCTCAGTGACACGCAAAACAAACCTTGAATGAGAATATATTGAATATAAGCACTGAGACTGTTGGTTTGGAAAGATTCGTCTTTAAGCTGGACATAACCTCATGCAACCAGGAGGGGCCATCGTTTTCCCACATTATTTAGAGGTGTCAGTGCTGTCTCAGTTATTCTGAGTTACCGTTGCATTCGAAATGTCACTCAGTGCTCGGATGCCGAGGAGCATCTGAGCATAGAGCTTACGTGTTATGGCTACATGATGCAAGGCACACAGAATGAGCCGTTAGATGCTGTCGGCACCTCCTTATTATGACAAGGCTCGGTGTGGAAATGTACTATGAGGCGTGCTCTGCCTACTGCAACAGTGCACTCCTTGTGTCCCCTAGAGTCTGATTGTGACTCGCAGTGTGAGCCAGATCTGATTCTCTGGTATTTACGTCAGGTAATAACTACAAAAACTTATACATGCACACATTAATTGGATACGGTGTGCAAGTGACTGCCTCTGCCTCTCAGCTGGACTGTATCTTATCAGGATAGGTGACACGTGCAGAGGTATCTCGGTGTGGGCTGTGTTGCTGTCGCTGTGTGGCAGTGGCAGGCGAAGAGCTGAACTGGCAGTAAGTAACACATGTAATGTGGCTTACTGGCGAGCACAATGTTTCAGAGGTTTGTTTTGGAAAAAAAAAAATGTATCTAGAGATGATATTTAATGACAATGACGAGACAGATAGACACTGCACACAAAATATTGCACAAACTATGTAAGAGATGATATTAAGTGAGGAAATTAAATTACAATGTAGTGCAGAGGGTAATTTCATGGAAAATTTATTGCAACTTCTGTAAAACCGACCAGAACTTATTACTGATCACATGTGTGTTTAAGGAGCCTAGTTGTGTTTGATATATGAAGTACCAACATATATGTGAGCAAGAAGGAGACAGGGGGAGGGAAAGATAAATGATTACCAGAGGTCGCGGTATTTGACATACTTAACACAGAGATATTTGTATGCATCGATATAATGTATATATTTGGCCTTCGAGACATTTTGATCTTGAGCGAGAAGTAAATAATGTTGTTGTTGTTGTGGTCTTCAGTCCTGAGACTGGTTTGATGCAGCTCTCCATGCTACTGTATCCTATGCAAGCTTCTTCATCTCCCAGTACGTACTGCAGCCTACATCTTTCTGAATCTGCGTAGTGTATTCATGTCTCGGTCTCCCTCTACGATTTTTACCCTCCACGCTGCCCTCCAATACTAAATTGGTGATCCCTCGATGCCTCAGGACATGTCCTACCAACCGATACCTTCTTCTGGTCAAGTTGTGCCACAATCTCCTCTTCTCCCCAACCCTATTCAGTATCTCCTCATTAGTTAGGTGATTTAACCATCTAATCTTCAGCATTCTTCTGTAGCACCACATTTCGAAAGCTTCTATTCTCTTCTTGTCTAAACTGTTTACCGTCCATGTTTCACTTCCATACATGGCTACACTCCATACAAATACTTTCAGAAACGACTTCCTGACACTTAAATCTATACTCGATGTTAACAAATTTCTCTTCTTCAGAAACGCTTTCCTTGCCATTGCCAGTCTACATTTTATATCCTCTCTACTTCGACCACCATGAGTTCTTTTGCGCCCCAAATAGCAAAACTCCTTTACTACTTTAAGTGTCTCATTTCCTAACCTAATTCCCTCAGCATGACCCGACTTAATTCGAGTACATTCCATTATCCTCATTTTACTTTTGTTGATCTTCATCTTATACCCTGCTTTAAAGACACTGTCCATTCCGTTCAACTGCTCTTCCAAGTCCTTTGCTGTCTCTCACAGAATTACAATGTCATCGGCGAACCTTAAAGTTTTTCTTTCTTCTCCATGGATTTTAACACCTACTCCGATTTTTTTTGTTTCCTTTGCTGCTTGCTCAGTATACCGATTGAACAACATTGGGGAGAGTCTACAACCCTGTCTCACTCCCTTCCCAACCACTGCTTCCCTTTCATGTCCCTCGACTCTTATAACTGCCATTTGGTTTCTGTGCAAATTGTAAATAGCCTTTCGCTCCCTGTATTTTACTCCTGCCACCTTCAGAATTTGAAACAGAGTATTCCAGTCAACATTGTCAAAAGCTTTCTCTAAGTCTACAAATGCTAGAAACGTAGGTTTGCCTTTTCTTAAGCTAGCTTCTAAGATGAGTCGTAGGGTCAGTATTGCCTCACGTGTTCCCATATTTCTACGGAATCCAAATTGATCTTCCCCGAGGTCGGCTTCTACCAGCCTTTCCATTTGTCTGTAAAGAATTCGCGTTAGTATTTTGCAGCTGTGACTTATTAAACTGATAGTTCGGTAATTTTCATATCTGTCAACGCCTGCTTTCTTTGGGATTGGAATTACTATATTCTTCTTGAAGTCTGAGGGAATTTCGCCTGTCTCATACATCTTGCTCATCAGATGGTAGAGTTTTGTCAGGACTGGCTCTCCCAAGGCTGTCAGTAGTTCTAATGGAATGTTGTCTGTGGAATTTATAACTTTGACATTTGTGGTATCGACAGTTCCGATGCCACAGGGTAGGTTGGCACTACGAGAGCGGACGATCTACACGGACGACAGCGCCATCTAGGAGACGCTGTGCAGCTCCTCGAGCGCCGCTCCACTTTCAGCCAGTTCATGAAGAGCAGGCGGCCAGGAGCTATCGCCTCAGTTTAGCATACTATTGAGATTTTTTTATCTGGACTTTGGTACAAATGAGCCCGTAAGTGCGAAGTCAAAGATACATATTCACTTATATATTTTCATGCACCAGTAAAAACCTCTTTTACTTTACTTGCAGTACCGACGTGCTTTACCACCCCTGCTCCTACTCGCTTCCTTTCATTCGGCTTCTTTGTCACTTTTTAGGGGCAGAGCCACGTGCCGCCTTCCAAGTTGGATACAAAAACAATGACATCACATCAATATTATGTCACACATATAACTGCATGTGTAAATAATGTAACATGGCACCACTTTTGTGACGGAAATGATGAGTATCATTGACTCTCTAAGGATATGGTGAAAACCTTTATCTTTCGACACTAAACTGTGGCTGAATGTATGTATGGTGGACAGTAGAAGAAAGTGTACTCATACATCGGAAATAATTATAATTTGACACCATTTTAAAACTTGTTTAAATACTGTGCTCCCATTCCTTGTTCCTCTGCAATGTATTAAAAAATAAAGTAATTTTGATGTTGTTGTGTGTGAGAAAAGAAATGATTACTTTCAAAAAGAGACAACGGTACTGTCTACAGCACTTAATGATGTGAGAAATACAGAGATATGTTTGTATGTCAATGATGCATAATTTAGTCCTTGGAATCACTTAACATTATACCACAGGTATACTTGCATTCACAATCATATTTCATTTTTCACACACTGATTCAGCTAAAAAATATCTTTATCGATCACAACTTTTCGTCGATATTTGTAATATATTTGCATATTGCACTTGAGATTAGCATTCACCATTAAGCATCTCGTGTTTACCATTTAGCATTTCCCATTTAGCGTTTACTATTAGACTCTTACCGTTCATCATATAGCATTTATGGTTTACTGTTAAGTGGTTAGTATTTACCATTCACCATAAAACATTGGGCTTTTATTGTTTATCAGTTGCTGTTAGGCGATTAGCATTTGACATTTAGCGTTTATTGTTATCAACTACCTTTAGGCTTTCAGTGTTTAGTTTATGGCATTCACCACTTAGCGTTCAGTGTGTGGTGTTTATTTTTCACCATTAGGTGGTTGACATTGAATGTCAACTGTTGAGCATTCACCGTTTAGAATTTAAAGTTTGCTATTTAGCGTTTAGTATTTACCATTTAGTGTTCACTGCTTAGCATCTACCGTTTAGTGTTTAGTGTGACGTCGTATAGCGTTCCCCGTTTACTATTACGTTTAATGTACACTCTAGCTTTTACTGAAGGAGATGTGGGGTATAAGGCTCACAGGTGGTCTATTTTCATCATCTTGGGTTGTTAATATTGCACTATGAGTGGTTGAGAAGAAACCGACTCTGATTATAAACCACACAATTGGTCTTCTTAGATCATCTTGGACTTTTAATAAGGTGATAGGATTGGATGGAAATACAGAGAGAAGGCGAGGGGAAAAGGGTTTTTAATTTCCCGTTATCACAGTTGGGCTGTTTGTTAATACTACACTCTGACTGCTTGGAAAGAGGAAAGGGAGGAGAGGGTATAAGCCAGATAATTACTCTGTTTTCGTCATCTTGGTATTTTAATATTGCACTGGAGATAAGCAGCACTGTACTGCACTTTGGTGAAGATAAGAAGAGGAGGCAGAGAGGTGGGTGGAGGTGTGGGGGAAGTGGACAGGGGAGAGTGAAGGGGTGAATATTTTAAAAACTACATTGACAGGATGCCTTCTTTCAATTATTCGCTGTCGTTAGTTGAGAAATGAAAGGAGGGGGGCTGTGGTATAATACATAACTCAGCTAGTTGGATTTTTTAATTTGCCAGCAGTTCTTTTTAAATTTCCCAGCATTGCAATCTTTAATTTACTTGAATTTACTGCCATCTGCAAACTTTGACTTCTAAATTTTCTGCATTATAGTATGCCGAGAAGCAGGTTTGTTTTGAATTTCCTTCTAACTTTTGTATTTGCCACTGCCTGCCAACTTGGACGTTTTTAAATTTCTCTCCAAACGCGACTACTGCGGCCCAACTATGGTGCCATCGAGCAGCAAAAACTGAAATAGCGAAGCAGAACATGCATAGAATCACTACTTACAGATGCTCACTGTTGCCGTTTTCTAATGTCAGGAAGAAAGCAGCAGGTGCAGCATGGCCAGAGCACATAGTATTGGGCAAAACTGACGATGACCAGCAGTATCAGCATTACAGAAGACAAACCATTTCCAAAATACACTCTTGGAAATGGAAAAAAGAACACATTGACACCGGTGTGTCAGACCCACCATACTTGCTCCGGACACTGCGAGAGGGCTGTACAAGCAATGATCACACGCACGGCACAGCGGACACACCAGGAACCGCGGTGTTGGCCGTCGAATGACGCTAGCTGCGCAGAATTTGTGCACCGCCGCCGTCAGTGTCAGCCAGTTTGCCGTGGCATACGGAGCTCCATCGCAGTCTTTAACACTGGTAGCATGCCGCGACAGCGTGGACGTGAACCGTATGTGCAGTTGACGGACTTTGAGCGAGGGCGTATAGTGGGCATGCGGGAGGCCGGGTGGACGTACCGCCGAGTTGCTCAACACGTGGGGCGTGAGGTCTCCACAGTACATCGATGTTGTCGCCAGTGGTCGGCGGAAGGTGCACGTGCCCGTCGACCTGGGACCGGACCGCAGCGACGCACGCCAAGACCGTAGGATCCTACGCAGTGCCGTAGGGGACCGCACCGCCACTTCCCAGCAAATTAGGGACACTGTTGCTCCTGGTGTATCGGCGAGGACCATTCGCAACCGTCTCCATGAAGTTGGGCTACGGTCCCGCACACCGTTAGGCCGTCTTCCGCTCACGCCCCAACATCGTGCAGCCCGCCTCCAGTGGTGTCGCGACAGGCGTGAATGGAGGGACGAATGGAGACGTGTCGTCTTCAGCGATGAGAGTCGCTTCTGCCTTGGTGCCAATGATGGTCGTATGCGTGTTTGGCGCCGTGCAGGTGAGCGCCACAATCAGGACTGCATACGACCAAGGCACACATCTCCGGATCTGTCCCCCATTGAGCATGTTTGGGACTGGATGAAGCGTCGTCTCACGCGGTCTGCACGTCCAGCACGAACGCTGGTCCAACTGAGGCGCCAGGTGGAAATGGCATGGCAAGCCGTTCCACACGACTACATCCAGCATCTCTACGATCGTCTCCATGGGAGAATAGCAGCCTGCATTGCTGCGAAAGGTGGATATACACTGTACTAGTGCCGACATTGTGCATGCTCTGTTGCCTGTGTCTATGTGCCTGTGGTTCTGTCAGTGTGATCATGTGATGTATCTGACCCCAGGAATGTGTCAATAAAGTTTCCCCTTCCTGGGACAATGAATTCACGGTGTTCTTATTTCAATTTCCAGGAGTGTACATTTACGTCATCTTTTGAGTGTTTACTGTTAGTTAATGTGATTAACATTTTGTTCATACAGCTTACATACACAGTGAGCAGCAGTGCATGCAGCAGCTACAAACAATTGGACTCCCAGAAGAGGTTCAATACGGCGACTGAAGCCGCGTTTTACTCTTCTGAAAAAGACGGCATGCATCCTGTTGTTTTCAATTGCGACGCAATTTCTATGTCGCATCAGTACTGGGCGTGTTCGAGGGTTACAGTAAACGGGCAGTGGAGCATCGGATACAAACTACTGAACTCCCAAAAGAGGCTCCATGCGGTGACTTCAGCTGTATTAGTCTCTTGGAAAAAGTCGGCATGGAGCCTGTAGTTTCGAATCGCGACGCAATTTCTATGTCGCATCCTTACTGCGATGGTTTGAGGATTACTGTGAGCAACAGTACTGCATCAGCTACAAACTATTGGACTCCCTGGAGACGTTGAATATGGCGACCGAAGCCACGTTTTTCTCTTCGGGAAAAGACGGCATGGAGCCTGTTATTTTCAATTTTGACCCAATTTCTGTGTCGCATTCTTACTGAGTTGTTCTAGGGTTACAATAAAGAGGCAGTGGTGCATCCGATACAAACAACTGGACTCCCAAGATAGCTCCATCTACATCTACATTTCATCTACATTTATACTCCGCAAGCCACCCAACGGTGTGTGGCGGAGGGCACTTTACGTGCCACTGTCATTATCTCCCTTTCCTGTTCCAGTCGCGTATGGTTCGCGGGAAGAACTACTGTCTGAAAGCCTCCGTGCGCGCTCTAATATCTCTAATTTTACATTCGTGATCTCCTCAGGAGGTATAAGTAGGGGGAAGCAATATATTCGATACCTCATCCAGAAACGCACCCTCTCGAAACCTGGCGAGCAAGCTACACCGCGATGCAGAGCGCCTCTCTTGCAGAGTCTGCCACTTGAGTTTGTTAAACATCTCCGTAACGCTATCACGGTTACCAAATAACCCTGTGACGAAACGCGCCGCTCTTCTTTGGATCTTCTCTATCTCCTCCGTCAATCCGATCTGGTACGGATCCCACACTGATGAGCAATACTCATGTATAGGTCGAACGAGTGTTTTGTAAGCCACCTCCTTTGTTGATGGACTACACTTTCTAAGGACTCTCCCAATGAATCTCAACCTGGTACCCGCCTTACCAACAATTAATTTTATATGATCATTCCACTTCAAATCGTTCCGCACGCATACTCCCAGATATTTTACAGAAGTAACTGCTACCAGTGTTTGTTCCGCTATCATATAATCATACAATAAAGGATCCTTCTTTCTATGTATTCGCAATACATTACATTTGTCTATATTAAGGGTCAGTTGCCACTCCCTGCACCAAGTGCCTATCCGCTGCAGATCTTCCTGCATTTCGCTACAATTTTCTAATGCTGCAACTTCTCTGTATACTACAGCATCATCCGCGAAAAGCCGCATGGAACTTCCGACACTATCTACTAGGTCATTTATATATATTGTGAAAAGCAATGGTCCCGTAACACTCCCCTGTGGCACGCCAGAGGTTACTTTAACGTCTGTAGACGTCTTTCCATTGATAACAACATGCTGTGTTCTGTTTGCTAAAAACTCTTCAATCCAGCCACACAGCTGGTCTGATATTCCGTAGGCTCTTACTTTGTTTATCAGGCGACAGTGCGGAACTGTATCGAACGCCTTCCGGAAGTCAAGAAAAATAGCATCTACCTGGGAGCCCGTATCTAATATTTTCTGGGTCTCATGAACAAATATAGCGAGTTGGGTCTCACACGATCGCTGTTTCCGGAATCCATGTTGATTCCTACATAGTAGATTCTGAGTTTCCAAAAACGACATGATACTCGAGCAAAAGACATGTTCTAAAATTCTACATGCGGTGACCGCAGCCGTGTTAGTCTCTTGGTGAAACGTCGGCATGAAGCCTGTAGTTTAGGATCATGACACAATTTGTATGTCGCATCAATAGAGGGATAGTTCGATTGTTACAGTGAGCAGCAGTGCTGCAGCAGCTACGAACTATTGGACTCCCAGGAGAGGTACAATACAGCGAGTGCATCCGCGTTTTTCTCTTCGGAAAAAGACGGCGTGTAGCACGTTCATTTCCATTGCGACGAAATTTCTGTATCGCATCCTTACTGGGAGTGTTCGAGGGTTACGGGAAATGGGCAGTGGAGCATCGGATACAAACTACTGGAGTCCCAAGAGAGCTCCATGTGGTGACCACAGCTGTGTTAGTGTGTTGTAGAAAGGTCTGCAAGTGGGCTGCAGTTTTTAATCGCTAAACAATATCTATGTCGCATGCTTATAGGGATAATTCGAGGGTCACTGTCAGCCACAGTGCTGATTCTGCTGCAAAATACGTGGAATCCCGGGAGAGGTTTAATACGAAGACCACAGCGGCGTTTTTGTCTTCGGAAAAGGTAGGCACGGAGCCTGTTCTTTTCAACTGCGGCGCAGTTTCTGTGTCGCATCCTTACTGGGGGTATTCGAGGGTTACAGTAAACGGGCAGTGGTGCATCGGATACAAACTACTGGACTCCCAGGAGAGCTCCTTGCGGTGACCGCAGCTGTTGTAACTGCGCCCGGAACGGTCGCGGGGTAGAAATGACGTAAAGCGCGGCGAGACCCGAGGACAACAACACAACTAGAGAGGACGGACACGATAAACGAAGGACAGAACAAACAAGCACAAGATCGAAGAACAGATACACAAGTAAACCTAACAAACACGTCCAATCGTACACAGAACAAGTCAGTAAGCTGTCTAACGCGAGGCGATGTGTCTGCAGACGTACTCGAGGTCTCGAGATCAGACTTGCTGGCTGACCTTTACTTTTTTTTTAATTTTATCGTTATTTTCTTACCTGTACAATCAGGTAGGCTGTCAGCGGTATGCTACGTCGCTCTTCAGCCATAGAGTTGACAATGATATAACACAGAAAGGAGATCCAGAATAAACATAGTGACTGGCAAAAAATAGTGGACACAGAAATACAAGAAAACACTGAGCCGTTCACACTCGACGATAACGACACTGAAAACACGTTGACACGGCGCACATAACACTGATGAATCCGACGGCACAAGTGATGAGCGTGACGGCGGACACTAAAAAACACAAAACGACGGCACACACACGCGAAACTGATGGCGATGATCTCCGGCGCGCGAATGTCCACAGAGCGTGTACGAGTCCGGGGACCTGCCAAGAGGGGAAGAAGGGGGAGTGGGAGGGAGAGGGGTGGTGAGCAATGATGCCAATGGCGGAGGAGACGGAAGTAGGAGATGGAGGAAGGGCTGGATGGGAAGCCCGGGGGAGGAGTGGGGAGAAAGGGAGGAGGGAGGGAAGGGGGAGAGAAGGTAGGGAGGGTGGCCAAAGGAACAAGCACAGGAAGAGGGAGGGAAGATCGAAGTTGGTAGGAGAGGTAGATGGAGGGGAGGAGGGCAGCATCAGGGACGGCGAGCTGGTGGAAGCCACCTTGGGAGAGGGTGTGGAGAGTGGAGAGATGGAGAGCAGGTGGGACATGGAAGTAAAGGCACGGCAGCGGACAGGGGCAGGAGAGGATGGGAGAGACCAGCAGGTGAGGAGGATCGAGTTTGTGGGAGGTGTAGAGGATCCGTATCCATTCGAGGAAAAGGAGGAGGTGGGGGAAGGGAATTAGGTCATACAGCATCTGTGTGCGGGAGGGGAGACGGATGCTATAGGCGAGGCGAAGAGCATGGCCTTCCAGGATCTGAAGGGATTTGTAAAAGCTAGGGGGAGCGGAGATCCAGGCAGTGTGAGCGTAGCAAAGGATAGGGCGAATGAGGGATTTATAGGTATGGAGGATGGTAGAGGGGTCCAGACCCCAAGTTCGGCCAGAGAGGAGTTTGAGGAGACAGAGTCGGGAGCATCCCGGAGAGGCGACGGTCAAGGGTGACACCAAGGTAAGGTACTTAAGGGTGGGGGTGAGGGCGGTAAGACGGCCATAGATAGTGAGGTAGAAATCGAGGAGGCGGAAGGAAGGAGTGTTTTTGCCTACAATGATCGCCTGGGATTTGGCAGGACTGGCTGAGAGAAACGCAGGCGCTTATGTACGCTATTGGGGGCGCCGCTTTTGGCCGCTGGAATCACGTGTTCCACTGTGGCGCCCTCACACTAAAAGCGGGCCAGGAGTAGCGCGCCGCCACAGCTTACTCCGCGTTGGTGCAGAGACCTCTATGTGTTTCGAAGTCCATGATGTCTGGCGCGGATTCAAATTCCGTGGCGTGCGGTACCAGATCCCTCCCCCCTGAAACTTGCTCGTGGGGTGGGAGCGGAAACGCCGTGGACGGTGCCGAGGTGGGCGGCAGTAAGAAGAGGAACTGGGCATATCAGCCGCTATTGGCGTGGAGGAAGGGACCCCCGAGGTATCCATGACAGCCGATCCAGTGTCCAGGGCGTGGGGGGGAGCCGCCGTTCCACCCGGAGGCGGAGAGGGCCGGCGGCAGGCCCGCGGGGAGGCGGCAACCGGGGGCAGGGACGGTGACTCGAGGACTCTGTCTGTACCTGAAGGAGGTAGGGCAAGGGGCGGCGGCGCGAGTCCTGCGGCAGCACGAGGGCGGAGCTGATTACGATGGCGGCGCTCCAACCCTTTCGACGTCTGCAGCGACGTCACACGTCGCCCACGGGCCGCGACGACCGTGGCGCGTGTCCAACCCGCCTTGCGCCCGTACTCGCGGGCCCACACGGCCGTGCTAGGGGCATACCGCTGCAATGGCCGGGAGTGGGGGCGGGAGGAGGACGGCAGCAGCAAATGCAGCAGGGTCCGTGGCTGTCACCCCCGAAGGAGCTCTGCCGGACTGCGTCCGTCAATTGGTGTAGTGCGATAGGTGCTCAAAAACAGGGTGAGGGTTGACGTGGTTGGCGATGTGTCCACCGCCTTAGTCAACTGGTGTTTAAATGTGCGGACAAGCCTCTCCGCCTCGCCATTGGACGAAGGGTAGAAAGGGGGACTACGGATATGTTTGATATTGTTGGCCTGACAGAAGTTGTGGAAGGAGGACGCCGTGAATTGGGGACCATTTTGGAGACCGACATGTGTGGCTGGCCCTCAATGGCGAGAATCTGGGCCAGGGCCGTGAGTGTAGCCTCCGTGGTGGTGGATCTCATGAGGACAACATATGGGTGTTTTAAGTAGGCATCAACGATGAGTAACCACATGGACCCCAAAAACGGGCCCGCAAAATCGAAACGGATGCGATCCCAGCTCCGGCGGGGCACAGGCCAGGGTGCAAACGCTTGAGGGGGATTCGCCTGGTGATGCGCACAGACAGTGCACCCAAAGACGAGGCGCTCGATGTCGCCATCGATGCCGGGCCAATACACGTGCCAGCGAGCCAAAACTTTAATACAGGACATACACCAGTGCCCGCACTGTGACAAACTGACCAGCCGAAACCGCAATTCCAGAGGGATGATCACCCGGTGGGCATCCGACTCTGTGGCCAACAGAAGGACATCATCGACCACAGAGAGCCTGTGCGACAGGTGGCGCCAGGGGCTGAAATCGGACTGCATCTGACGAGTGATGTAGGATGGCCACCCGTGGACCACGTAGTTGAGAACCTGCCGCAAGACAGAGTCCTGGAGGGTAGCCGCAGAAATGTGAGCAGCCACAAGAGGCAGACCCAGCGCATCCTGGTGGGCGGAATCAATGCGAAAGCAGAGGACCTCCTGTTGGTCAAAGGCATGATCGGGGCCTCCTGGGAGACGTGACAAAGCGTCTGCATTAGCATGGTGGGCGGTGTGCTTATATTGGATGGTGTAAGCGTAATTACGTAAAAACAATGCCCGACACTGGAAACATTGAGCCGTCCGCTCTGGAGGGTGAGAGTGGGTTTCGAAAAGTGTAATCAAGGATTTATGGTCCGTCAGGAGGTTGAACTTTGCCCCAAAGAGATAAGTGTCAAATTTTTCGACGGCGAACACGATCGCCAGATCCTCCTTTTCAATCTACGAGTAGTTCCGTTGTGCTGGGGTCAACGTCTTACAGACATAAGCGATGGGCTGTTCAGAGCCATCGGCATCCTGGTGCGCGAGGACGGCCCGAATGCCATATGCTGACGCATCAGCTGCCACAGCCAAGGGGCGGCCTGGAGAGAAGGGAGTAAGGCAACGGGCGGACTTCAGCATCGCCTTTAAACCGAGAAAAGCCTGGTCACAGGCAGGAGTCCAATCAAAAGGTACCCCTTTGCGACGCAGGTGATTGAGGGGTTTAGCAACGGAGGCAGTCTGGGGCTAGAACTTTAAGTAATAAGTAACCTTGCCCAAAAACACCTGCAGTTCAGGTAAGTTCTTGGGACGAGGAAGAGCCTCAATGGCCGTGACATTACGATTCGAAGGGCGAATGCCATTTTTGCTAAGGCAGTGGTCTAAGTATTCCACTTCCGGTTGATAAAAACAACACTTGTCCAGCCGACAGCGTAGACCAGCAGACTGCAGAGCGTGAAATAAGGCGCTGAGGTTTTGCAAATTTTCCTGGCGGGAACGGCCGATGACCAAGACGTCACCAGATAATTCACACATGCAGGGATAGGCTGTGTAAGCTGCTCCAGGAATCGCTGGAAAATGGCCGGCGCTGAAGAGACACCAAAGGGAAGGCGCTTGTACTTATACAATCTGAAAGGCGTGTTGATAACCATGATGTTCTGAGATTCGGCACCCAAGAGCAACTGGTGGTATGCCTCAGCCAGGTCGATCTTGGAAAAATACTCTCTCCTGGCAAGCTCGGCAATAAGGCCTTCCTGCGGGGAATGGGGTAAGTAACAACGAGGGACTGAGCATTGACTGTAGCGCCGAAGTCCCCACACAGCCAAAGGGACCCTCTGAGTTTCCGTATGACCACCAGTGGTGTCGCCCATGCACTATAAGTTACAGGCTCCAGCACGCCAACGGCCTAGAGCCGATCAAGTTCCTACTTGACTGCTAGCCGTAAAGCCACCGGAAGGGGCCAGGCCCGGAAGAAGCGAGGCTGCGCATCCCGCCGTAGAGTGACGTGCTCCTGAAAGCCGGAAGCAAATCCGAGATCCGGTGCAAACAACGACACAAAAGCGGAGCACAGATCGTCCAAGTCCTGAAAGGGAGCAGCCATGAAAACGACATTAGCTTCGTCAGAAATTGAAAAACCAGACAGTTGAAACGCATCCAGGCTAAAAATATTCGAAGCCGACGGATGGTCGAACGACAAAGAAGGTAAGGAGCCGGGGAGGACGCTTGTACGTCGCCTGGACGACAAACTGTCCACGAAGGGGAATGGAACCGTCTCCATAGGCGACCAAACGGCGAGAGGGAGGCGACAACGCAGGAGAGCCAGCCATAACACGCTCGTTAGCCGCTGGAGCAATTTCAAAGGAGTGGGCAATGCGGAGAATCTCTTCCAAAGAGGGGTTGTCGAGTTTCAACGCCGCAGTACAGACATCAGGGTCGGGAGCCAGCTGAACCACCACATCACAGATCAGGGAGTCTGCATACGAAGCCTTACACTGCTGATCGGTGCACGTAAAATCGCATCGACGGCTGAGACCCTGCAAGTCCGTGACCCAGGAACGATACGATTGACCTGGCTGTTTATGGTACTGGTGGAAATCCAGCCGAGATGCGACCAATTGGTAGCGTTGGGAATAGTAGTCTGTCAGCAAAAGGCAGATCTGACAACGGTGCCAACTTGTGGAGAAGAAAGAACGTGTCCAGAGAGGCCCAAGACAAAAACAATGACCGCGGCAAGGAGTCGTCCGTGACTTCAAAAGCCGTGAAATGTTGTTTCAGCCGATGTAAGTAGGTTTCCAAGTCCTCTTTAGCGTCATTAAAGGGTGCAATCGAGGACGGACGCGTGAAAGCATCGGACACCCGAGGACTCTGAAGCAGTTGCGGTAACGCGTCACGGGCATCGACTTTATCCGTTAGCAACTGCAGTGACTTTTGTCAAGATGTCGAACTAGAGCTGCTGATGCGGCATCAGCTGCTGCTGTTGCTCCAGCTGACAGACCAACTTAGCCTCCTTACCAACAACGACCACCGTTTACCTCGTCGCCAAAATGTTGTAACTGCGACCGGGACGGTCGCGAGGTAGAAATGACGGAAAGCGCGGCGGGACCCGCGGAGAGGCCCGCGAACAACACCACAACGGGAGAGGACGGACACGACCAACGAAGGAATGAAAGAACAACAACAAGGTCGAACAACGGAGTCACAAGATAACCTAACAAACACGTCCACTCGTACACAGAACAAGTCAGTGAACTGTATAACGCGAGGCGATGTGTCAACAGACGTACTCGAGATCAGACTGACTGGCTAAGCGAGAGGCAGGCGCTTAAGTACGCTATCGGGGGCGCCGCTATTGGCCGCTGGAACCACGTGTTCCACTGTGGCGGCCTCACTCTAAATGCGGGCCAGGAGACGCGCCCGCCACAGATTACGGCGCGATGGTGCAGAGACCTCTATGGACCTTCGACGTCCATGACGTCTGGCGCCGATTCAAGTTCCACGGCGCGCGGTACCAGAGCAGCCGTCTTAGTCTCTTGGAGAAAGGTCTGCATGTTGCCTGTAGTTTTTAATCGCGACACAGTTTCTATTTCGCATCCTTACTGGGATAGTTCGAAAATCAGAGTAAGCAGCAGGATTCAGCTACAAATTACATGGACTTCCAGGAATGGTTTCCTACGGCGGCGACATCCGCGTTTTTCTCTTCATAAAAAAACGGTATGGAGCCTGTTCTTTTCAAATGCGATGAATTTTCTCAGTCGTATCCTTAGTCGGAGTGTTCAAGGGTTACATTAACTGGCAGTGGTGCATTGGATACAAACTATTGGACTGCCAAGAGAGCTCCATGCGGTGTCTGCAGCCGTGTTAGTTTCTTGGAGAAAGGTCTGCATTTGACACGCAGTTTTTAATCACGACACAATTTCTATGTCACATACTTACTGGCATAGTTGGATGTCGCATCCTTACCGGGATAGTTCGAGGGACACAGTAGGCAGCAGTGTTGATTCAGCTACAAACTATATGGACTCCCAGGAGAGTTTTATTACGGCGACCACAGTGGAGTCTTTCTCTTCGGAAAAAGACGTCATGGAGGATGCTCTTTTCAATTGCGACGCACATTCGTTGTCGCATCCTTCCTGGTAGTGTTTAATGCAATAAAAAAAATTATTTATTTATTAAAAATGATTATGAATGAAAATGGATGAAAATGGGGAAGAAATGTTGCTTTAAATATTTTTGTTATTCGCTCTTTCAGTACGAACTTTGTTGTAGAACCCCTTATTTACGTGTGGTACTAAAAATTCATTTAGACAGAATGAAGTACATTTAAAATTACGTGAACCTTAGCAACCCTCTCATGCTGATAAATTCATATTAACTGATTAAGAACATTTATTTGAAAATTGTATAAATTAAATTTTTTACATATTTCGGCCTTGGCACACATTTTCTAAATGCAGTAGTTTTTTAAATAGTTACTGAATTCCTTCCCGGCGTTAGCTATGGAACACAAGACTGTCTCTTTTAGCATAAAATGGCTAAATATTGCCAAGCCGACCTGAACGTTTAATTATCATTGACAAAACACACTTCACTATACGTTTAAGTTATTTGCTTTAGAAATTGAAAGAACCAACAGATTAACATGTTCAACGTTAATTATGCGCCTATGAATGCACAAATGTAAAACCAGTAATAAATTCCGTCATCCTCAGGATCGCTGTAAAAGAAAAATATTTCGTAATTCACTGCTAATTTTATCTGCTCCCGATTTACGGGTTTGGTTAATTTTTTTAGCGGAACAATTTTCTTTAAATGTGCCTCCGCTGCAAATCGTCCGGTCGCGGCACAGCCCAGCAACACCAGCGATAATCGCTAAAAATGCTGAAAATTCTTTAAAGAAATATTATAGATGACATGGGCAAGCTAATTTACATTAGTAATACATTATAATTTATCAAAATTGTGTATTTAGAACACCACAATAATTAAACTTACATTACTTTGTAATTTCTCCTCTAATGGCGGCTAAAGATAGATACAGACAAAAGAAGTCTACTCATTCATAAAATGCTACGTCACAGGTTCCTCTCCCTCTCAGCTCTCGAGGAAGACGACAAAGAATGCACATTATGTATTCCTATTTATACTATGGCTGATTGTGAATGTCTCTTTGTAATCTTACAACATTATTTTCCTCTGTGGCTGTATTTTACATTTCTTTATCGCAGATATTAACATATTTCGTAATTACATTATTATAGAAATATTACAATCATAAATACGTCGAGAATATTATTACAAAAAATACTACAATAATAACGAATGTCCTTTATACAAAATTAAATAATATTTTTTGTTAAACAATTACAGTACATACGAATTGCTTCATAGTGGCGTGCATAGTACAATTAAATGTCATTTCATTTTATTAATAGTGTGTGTGCTGCCAGGGAACGTTACAAGTGTTCGAGGCTATCAGTAAATGAGCAGTGGTGCATCAGATACAAAATACTGGACTCCCAAGAGAGCTCCATGCGGTGACCACTGCCGTGTTTGTGTCTTGGAGAAACGGCTGCATTTGGTCTGTAGTTTATAATCGCAACCCAATTTCTATGTCTTATCCTTACTAGGATAGTTCGACATACACAGTCAGCAGCAGTGCTGATTCAGCTACAAACTATAAGGCCTCCCAGGGGAGGTTGTAACTTATTACTATATTTACGCCGATTATCATCGAGCCGTATACGTTATCTCGCATTTCTAGCTGCTTGTCTCACACATATAATGATAAAAATTCAGGAAGTCAGGGTTGCCACCAGCTCAAGTCCTTCCAAACATTTAGAAAAAAACGGAGCTGGTAAATTATTAGTTTAATTACTTTAATAATTTAGTTACAAATACGCAAATTTCTTTAAACAGCCAGGTAAATGGTACTCCACGTCGTGCATGAAGCAACTTCACTAATTCTGGATTGTAAATCGGAGTAAGCGGGTAAGATCGACACCAAAGAATTTATCTTTCACGTAGATTATTTATTGTTGCTAAATATTTCGTTGCACATCCTAACTACACATAACTTGTGCCTGACTCGAAATACTTAAGTAAGAAATACGTGAGAATGAAACAGAGCACAATTTAACTAAAGCAAGAAGAAACACAGAAGACAGGGGTGGGAGACAATTACACAAGCATCTCCTACCATAAATATATCTCAGCTAGATTTGCATTACGATTCTACGCATGCACTATTCTGGCCACAGGTTTAACCAACACACAAGGCTGTGCGATAATTATTTAACATACTAACTGCATCTGCTGCTTGCAAACGGCTGAACTAGAGCACGTGGTGCATTCTGACTCAAACTGTTGTCTTGATCGCAGAAAGCGCACGAAAGAACAGCTATTCTTGCAGAAATTTTACCTCATTAAACAAGCAAACTGTTGAAATAAAGCCATTTGCGGTGCCGTGGTCGACCAGAACGGTCATTGATTACCAATCACGTGGCACAAAATCGACACACAAAGACAAAAGCAATTTCCACGAAATATAAGATTAAAAATCGTTAAAACAATAACACGCTTCACACGCTTCAGTTAATCTGAAGTTCTTAAGAATTTCACCAGTTAAACATAACGAAGTCCTAACTCAACCTGCTTAGTATCACCTGATACACCCCTTAAGAGCTACGATCCGTACTCACCATGCGATCACCGAAGAGTGCCCCTCTCTCTCCAGATTACCCAGCTACCACAGGGGTAGCCCTCCGTCACAAACCTCACACACAAAAACAGCCTTCGACACAGCCTTCGACACAGCCTTCGACTAAGATGGGTAAACCTCTCTGTTCAGGCATAGAAAACCTAAGGTGGCCATCCTGTGCTCTCCTTCGAATGAGAAGCAATATCGTCAGCTCACAGCAGATGATGACCAAATCAGCATATTCCACAAAAAAAAAAAAAACCGAAACCCACCCTTAAAACACACATCTAATATTCAATAGGGCTTATTTGAGTGCTCAGTCTTCATGGAAGAGCTCATGAATTGGGCTAAAGTCAGGCAGTAAAATGAATAAGTCGTACCGAATTCGACAAGCGTCTAGTGAAACGACTTCATAGAGAGGTTTCAAGGTCCTATACGGTGACCGCAGCCGCGTTTTTCTCTTCGGAAAAAGACAGCATGGAGCCTGCTCTTTTCAATTCCGATGCAATTTCTGGAACGACCCCTTACTGGGTGTGTTTTAGCGTTAGAGTAAAGGAGCAGTGGTTCATCGGATACAAACTACTGGACTCCCAAGAGAGCTCAATGCGGTGGCAGCTGCCGTGTTACACTCTTGGAGAATGGTCCGCATGTGGTCTGTACTTTTTAACCGTGACATAATTTCTATGTCTTATTCTTACTACGGTAGTTCGAGATAGACAGACAGCATCAGTGCTAATTCAGCTACGAAATATAAGCCCTCCTAGGGGAGGTTTAATACAGTGGTCGCCGCCGCGTTATTCCTTTTGGGAATAGACAGCACGGAAACCTGTTGTTTTCAATCGCGAAGGACATTCTGTGTCTTATCGCTATTGGGTGTGTTCATGATTTACAGTAAACGGGCAGTGGTGCATCAGATACAATCTACTGGACTCCAAAGGGAGCACCATGCGGTGACTGAAGCTGTTAGTCTCTTGGAGATAGTGTGCATTTGGCCTGTAGGGTTTAATCGCTGCACAATTTCTATGTCGCATCCTTACTGGGATAGATCGAGGGTCAGAGTAAGCGTCAGTGATGATTCAACTACAAACTATACGTTCTTGAGAGGTTTAATACGGCGACAGCAGCCGCATTTTTCTCTTCGGCGAAAGACGGCATGGAGGCTGTTCTTTGCAACGACGATGTGTCGAATGAAGTCAAAAGAAAATGTACAGTAGCTTCTAAGATCTCTCGCTCTTTCCATTCAAGCACATTCCTGCGTTGGATCCTATTGAAAATTCCTTTAAATTATTACAACCACTACTCAGTCATAATTCTGGCAATCTCACATCTCGCATCGAGTCACCTTTCTAGAACTTATATGCTACAATAAACTTACAACCTGGTTTTCGCCAGACCTTACACGTGTTGCAGCTACATCCATTTCTACAGCTTCCGCAAGGTTTTCCCTCCATTTTAAGCTGGAGCTGAGCAGAAGTCGGAGAAGACCATAGCCCCACCTTCTGCAACCCGTGGAGAAAAAGAGTGACCTTTGTGAGACAGGGGCATGGTTTGGCCATTCGATGGCAATGCGTGCAATGTGATTTGTCTCGAAACTACATTCAGCTACTACCTATCCGCGTCCATTCAAATCAATCAGCCGAACATGCTATCACTGTTATTCTTATCCCCAAACAGAGAAAAATTAAGAACTATAAAAGTTCAACCGATTTAGAAGTCACCTCGGCACCGATGCTGACGTAATTACGCAAAGCTGCGGCGAGCCTCCAGCTCGAAGAAAGAGATTTCGCAATGCCCCCCCCCCCCAGAATATCACTGCGTGCAGGAATCCTGGCATTCCTAACTGATTACCAAGTCCCTCACCGGATTTACACCTCAAACTGCTACTGCTACTGCTGCCTATTAAAAATACGGGCACCGCATAGCCCACATTAAACATTAATCCCCTATTATCTATGCGAATGATCCTATCCCACAGACTATACTAAGTCACAAGTCCCGATTCAGACACTGTATTTCTAACACGCTTTTGTACAAAATGCCAAACATTTCGTTTTTCTGCCACGACTTCAAGGCCAGTGTCAGGTTCTAAACTGACAATAAGAAGTTCTGATCCACTACCTTTCGCAGGAAACTAGACGTTGCATGGTCTAAATCATATTCTTATAGCGGATAGCATAACACGCCACGCTTGGGTTGATTTTAAATAAAAGACTATTACGTGATAAGCAAAATGGATGAGTTTTGATGCGTTGCCGTAGCACTCCAAACTGCAATCCGAAGGTGATTCACGAGCACTCTATTTAGACTCGTCTCTCACACTGACGGACCAGCTGATGACTCTGTGCGCCCTTTCGACTGATTCCTCATGTTGTACTCATGTACAGGATCAGTGTGTCAGTGCTATCCACCCGAGAAGTTACTGTCCATCCTCCAAAACTTTTTCCCCACCTCAAACAGCAATATCAGGCAATCATTATGTGGTAACCAGTGCAGGGATGGGATGGAAAAGACAACATCGGTGTACTCTAATAATAAGCACCACAGTTGATAGCGTGAACAATTTTACAGTAACTTCAACACCGGCCAGTGATGTGACACCATGCTTCACCAATTTCAGTATCATATCTAAACCACCCCTTCTCCACTTTGCGAGTATCACTGCGATCATGGATAGATTACTGTGCAGTACATCCATTCAGTGTTAATTCTCAAACACATAAATCATCAAAGTATACTAGACAGTACTCCAAATATTTCTATCACCTGGAGCATAGTGTTTAATTCACGATCTATCTCTTTGCGAATGGGAGTCACAGAGCATTGTCGCTGTCTAAGAGTAAAATTAGAGAGTGAAAGACCCTCCTCACATTGTCACTGACCAACCCGCCATGCAACACCGTTAGCGAATTAATCTGCAACCGACCAGAAGAAGACTGCTACACTCCACCTCTCTTGAGGAAATGGAGCTTTCCGAGTCCTCACCCAGCTCGAGCTGCGTCCATGTCGAGGAGCTGTATAGTCTGTATAGTAACAGATTTCAAAGTGCCGTGACGTTACAACAGACAGTTAAGAGGAACAAGAAACGAATGATTTTTATAGGCGATGGAGCTCCTGACGGCTGGAGTCCGGCGTATTTTTACGAATGTCAACCAAGCTATCAACTCTAATGTACTGTTCTGGAGTCTAGGATCGGTACCTAGAAGGTATTGGTAAGAGAGAACATAAACACACGCACTGCTAAGGCTAAAACGTTCTGCACTTAAAACGGGCCTACAAAGTTAGATCACCCGCGTTTCCGACCTATCAGATGTATGGAATGTGTTGTTGTTGTTGTTGTTGTTGTTGTTGTGGTCTTCAGCCCTGAAACTGGTTTGATGCAGCTCTCCATGCTACTCTATCCTGTGCAAGCTTCTTCATCTCCCAGTATCTACTGCAACCTACATCCTTCTGAATCTGCTTAGTGTATTCATCTCTTGGTCTCCCTCTACGATTTTTACCCTCCACACTGCCCTCCAATGCTAAATTTGTGATCCCTTGATGCCTCAAAACGTGTCCTACCAACCGATCCCTTCTTCTATTCAAGTTGTGCCACAAACTTAATTAGATTAGGAAATGAGACACTTAAAGTAGTAAAGGAGTTTTGCTATTTAGGGAGTAAAATAACCGATGATGGTCGAAGTAGAGAGGATATAAAATGTAGACTGGCAATGGCAAGGAAAGCGTTTCTCAAGAAGAGGAATTTGTTAACATCGAGTATAGATTTAAGTGTCAGGAAGTCGTTTCTGAAAGTATTTGTATGGAGTGTAGCGATGTATGGAACTGAAACATGGACGATAACTAGTTTGGACAAGAAGAGAATAGAAGCTTTCGAAATGTGGTGCTACAGAAGAATGCTGAAGATAAGGTGGGTAGATCACGTATCTAATGAGGAGGTATTGAATAGGATTGGGGAGAAGAGAAGTTTGTGGCACAACATGACTAGAAGAAGGGATCGGTTGGTAGGACATGTTCTGAGGCATCAAGGGATCACCAATTTAGTATTGGAGAGCAGTGTGGAGGGTAAAAATCGTAGAGGGAGACCAAGAGATGAATACACTAAGCAGATTCAGAAGGATGTAGGTTGCAGTAGATACTGGGAGATGAAGAAGCTTGCACAGGATAGAGTAGCATGGAGAGCTGCATCAAACCAGTTTCAGGGCTGAAGACCACAACAACAACAACAACAACAACACATTCCATACATCTGATAGGTCGGAAACGCGGGTGATCTAACTTTGTAGGCCCGTTTTAAGTGCAGAACGTTTTAGCCTTAGCAGTGCGTGTGTTTATGTTCTCTCTTACCAATACCTTCTAGGTACCGATCCTAGACTCCAGAACAGTACATTAGAGTTGATAGCTTGGTTGACATTCGTAAAAATACGCCGGACTCCAGCCGTCAGGAGCTCCATCGCCTATAAAAATCATTCGTTTCTTGTTCCTCTTAACTGTCTGTTGTAACGTCACGGCACTTTGAAATCTGTTACTATACAGACTATACAGCTCCTCGACAAGGACGCAGCTCGAGCTGGGTGAGGACTCGGAAAGCTCCATTTCCTCAAGAGAGGTGGAGTGTAGCAGTCTTCTTCTGGTCGGTTGCAGATTAATTCGCTAACGGTGTTGCATGGCGGGTTGGTCAGTGACAATGTGAGGAGGGTCTTTCACTCTCTAATTTTACTCTTAGACAGCGACAATGCTCTGTGACTCCCATTCGCAAAGAGATAGATCGTGAATTAAACACTATGCTCCAGGTGATAGAAATATTTGGAGTACTGTCTAGTATACTTTGATGATTTATGTGTTTGAGAATTAACACTGAATGGATGTACTGCACAGTAATCTATCCATGATCGCAGTGATACTCGCAAAGTGGAGAAGGGGTGGTTTAGATATGATACTGAAATTGGTGAAGCATGGTGTCACATCACTGGCCGGTGTTGAAGTGACTGTAAAATTGTTCACGCTATCAACTGTGGTGCTTATTATTAGAGTACACCGATGTTGTCTTTTCCATCCCATCCCTGCACTGGTTACCACATAATGATTGCCTGATATTGCTATTTGAGTTGGGGAAAAAGTTTTGGAGGATGGACAGTAACTTCTCGGGTGGATAGCACTGACACACTGATCCTGTGCATGAGTACAACATGAGGAATCAGTCGAAAGGGCGCACAGAGTCATCAGCTGGTCCGTCAGTGTGAGAGACGAGTCTAAATAGAGTGCTCGTGAATCACCTTCGGATTGCAGTTTGGAGTGCTACGGCAACGCATCAAAACTCATCCATTTTGCTTATCACGTAATAGTCTTTTATTTAAAATCAACCCAAGCGTGGCGTGTTATGCTATCCGCTATAAGAATATGATTTAGACCATGCAACGTCTAGTTTCCTGCGAAAGGTAGTGGATCAGAACTTCTTATTGTCAGTTTAGAACCTGACACTGGCCTTGAAGTCGTGGCAGAAAAACGAAATGTTTGGCATTTTGTACAAAAGCGTGTTAGAAATACAGTGTCTGAATCGGGACTTGTGACTTAGTATAGTCTGTGGGATAGGATCATTCGCATAGATAATAGGGGATTAATGTTTAATGTGGGCTATGCGGTGCCCGTATTTTTAATAGGCAGCAGTAGCAGTAGCAGTTTGAGGTGTAAATCCGGTGAGGGACTTGGTAATCAGTTAGGAATGCCTGGATGTCTTCACGCTGCGATATTCAAGGGGAGCATTGCGTAATCTCTTTCCCCGCGCTGGTGACCCACCGCAGCTTTGCGTAATTGGTTCAGCATCTGTGCCGAGGTGAACTCTAAATCGGTTGAACTTTTATAATTCTTAGATTTTCTCTATTTAGGGGTAGAGAATAACGATGGTAGCAAGTTGGCCTGATTGATTTGAATGGACGCGTGTATGTGGTACTTGTACATAGTTTGGAGATGTATCATATTCCATGCATTTACATCGAATGGTCATATCATGCTCCTGTCGCACTAAGATCGCTCTGTTTCTCCACAGGTTGCAGAAGGTGGTGGGTATGGTTTTCTTTGCCTGCTGCTCAGTTCCGACTTAAAATTGAGCGAACACATGAGCGAAGCTGTAAAAAAGGGCGTAGCTGCAGCGTGTGTAGAGACTGGCTTAAACTAGGTTGTAATTTTACTGTAGCAGACAGGTTTGAGGAAGGTGACTCGTTGCGAGATATGAGATTTCCAGAAGTATATTTGAGTAGTGGCTGTAATCAATAAAGGAATTGTCAATAGGATCCAACGCAGGAATGTGCTTGAATGGAAAGAGCTGTTTCCAAATCCCAGACATCACTTCCATCAGATAGCGTAACACTAGAGATCTGACAAGCTAGTGTACATTTTCTTATGACCTCAATTGCCACATCATCTACTACTGCTGTTTGTGTTCCTTCTCAATCGGTCATCGCCTATAACTCACTGGGTACATCGCAGAATATCTTATATGGTCTCGAGACAGAATGCGCTACAAATACCATATAATTATCCGTTTGAGGGAGTGGCAAATACCGCTTACACACCATGTTCCTTAGCCGAATCACCTTCAAAATGCGGTAATTTTATGACGAGGTTGCATCGTGGTCTGATAATAGACATTCCTACGATCACCGTCACAGTACTCGTCCGAAAAGATGCACCTTATTCAGAGGTAATGTCGTACCTTGATTTGTAAAGCGGGTAAAGCATTAAACATGGATACTTACTTGTGTGCACCTGTAGAATCAAGACCGCTTGTGACAGTAACATGTAGTAGTCGCTGAGGTCGAGTTTTTTTTAACATATGGTCGATTAAGTCTCTTTCTGGGACATGTTGGTGGGACTTACTAGAAAGACCTAAGAGACATGTCCACTCATCGTTGATTTTCTGTCAGTATTATTTCGTATCGTAGGCAATCAGCTAATGACGAAGTATTATACTTGGTAGTAGCGGTAGGGAATGCATGATATGTTCGCATTTGAGCATCAGATCATATGTGTTTGTGGGAAGGACATGACTACGTCCAGTTGTAAGGAGGGTATGGATTTGACTTGGAATACTGTGATAGGAAAAGGGAAGAGTATGTCAAGTGATAAGAAATATAGTGATATTTATATTTCCAGAGCCACTGCCGGCAGCAGCGTGTATTTCTGATACTTCGCTCATTGTCGAATGCCGTTCAGTGAAAGCGCGGTCATAACATTTAATTGTAAGTATAATGATAAAACGTGTATGTGACCAGTTTTCTAGAATGATTATGTGCATGCATGGCCTGTGGCGGGAATGATTCACGTTTCCCATTAACGGCGGCAGCCGTCCAAAAGCAGAGGCCTGTTGGAGTATAGGCATGTATCTGAGTTAACTTTCCCGTCCTCTAGACGACCGAATAGCAAACTAATACTTAGTACGTATTGGGCGGCTTTCGTGATCAAGTGGAAATTTGAGAAGATGGTACGTTTGCGCTGGACCGTTATTCCCTCCCATGTAAATTGTTTGGTTGACTGCTTCTGCACATTTCGCGCATTTATTTATTTGAGAGAAGATCGATTGTGGTGTATGGAAGACACGATTGTCTCTTCTCTAGACATGGGAAAGACAGTAGGCTTGTAAATTATAGGAACGACTTGCGATCTGTTACATGGCCGACTTCGGTATTCGAGAGTGGAAATATCACTTTCCTCTATTTGTTTCTAGCTACTCAGTGGTTTACAGCACGATTCAGTTCGCTAAAGTTTGTAGCGAAATAATTTCCATTCCATATCTTGGGATTTACGTTGCGCTAGCGATCGGTAGGATGGTGCCTAGTGCTTGATATCGAGAAGTACTGCGAAAATGGTATAATATTATGGTGAAAATGGGTGTGTCCTTGTAATCCCCGAGTCTGGAGATGTGAGTAGAAAAGCGAGGAAACAGGGAAGCAGGTTCGGATTAGAAACAGTAACGCATTTGTGTCGAGGGGTGACGATCGCGAATTTGTAGAACAGTTCTGAGTGTGACTTCGGTCCACTGAGGGTGCTCTGATGTAAAAGGGATGATTTTGTTTGGCAGAGGATATGAACTGTACGTTTACTACATCGACACAGTACACGGTGATATATTGCTGAGTTGGAGCTTGGTTTCGCGCACTAATATTCAAGCTCCTGTACTGGGTGGGGGAGCACAGTATTTGAATAGGATTCTTCACGTATTTGACGTTATGTAGGCTACAGAGTGATATATTGATGGGTCGTAGGTCGGTTTCACATTCTAATATTCAAGCTCCTGTCCTCGGTGGGGGAGCAGTGTGATTGAGTAAGAGTCTTCCCGTGTTTGGCGATATGTATGGCGCTTTGCAACGTTTAGTTGTCGTTGTAATATGTTGACCTGTGTAAAATAACCGCTGAATGTCTCGTCCGCAGAAGGAAAAAAAGACTGAGGAGCTTCGATAACGGTGGCATCAGTAATTCTACAGGTAAATTCGATAAGAGCGAATCATAATGCTCTATTCGTTCACATCCTTTGTACTGGGATATAGGAACCTCTACATAGCGGTGAGGACATTTGCGTATGTTCAAAGCAAGAAGGCTATCACGCTTGGAGGGTTGGGAAGAGTGCATTAGGCATTATTTTCAAGAACAGGTTCTGTTAGTGCAAGAATTTCCGCGCATACAAGCTGAGACGTGAAGAAAGCGAGCAGTAACTATTTCTGGGACAGTATACAATTGCTGAGAGGTCGACCTGGCTATTATTTTTTATAAAGCCATGTGACATAACAATAACATTGAGCACATTTTAGATGGCGAGTCGCCACGCAGACATTTTGTGGGTACGCACGGCTGAACGCAGCTCATATGTTCCGTTAGGGGGAACTTTCACATGCGTCTGGCGTCAATTCGCGGCTGTGTGCGCCCCGGGAGCGTCTGCACCAGTGTCCAGGTGAACACGTATGTGGATAGGAATTTGTCAGGTGTCAAGTATGTAAGGGATGTGACCACCTCATGCTTGAGGGTAGCTGTGTGTGGTTTGACAGCTGACAGCTGCGTCACTTCGCGAGTGTTGCCGCTAATCTCCTGTGTACTCTACTTTACAGGGGGTGGCAGAAGGTGCCTGCCCACATTGATTGCATTAATTTGTTAGTAGGTCTGTAGGCTGTGATATGCGTTATTTGGACAGTTTATGAGTACTGAGTGTTTCTACGCATCAGTGTGCAGAATTATTTAACAACAGTTTTCAGGTCTGTACTGAAATTATTTGGGAAAATTAGGATTTATTTGTGTGGTGTCACCGCCAGACACCACACTTGCTAGGTGGTAGACTTTAATTCGGCTGCGGTCCACTAGCATATGACGGACCCACGTGTCGCCACTGTCAGTGACTGCAGACCGAGCGCCGCCACACGGCAGGTCTAGAGACACTTCCTAGCACTCGCCCCAGTTGTACAGCCGACGTTGCTAGCAAGAGTTCACTGCAAATTACGCTCTCAATTGCCGAGACGATAGTTAGCATAGCCTTCAGCTACGTCATTTGCTACGACCTAGCAAGGCAACATATCCTTTGCTATTTATATTGTGAAGCATGCACAGTGAAGAGAGACGTTCACCAATTGTGGATTAAAGATAAGTATTCTACCAGTTACCTCCTGTTTTGTTAGTCTTATTTCTCTGACCTGTTCCAGACCTCACGCCAGCCTGCGTGAGCTTAAACGCGTGCATTTCGGCCTCCTCTAGCAATACGGTGTTGGCTCTTCTGCCAACACATCAATTTGCGTGTCTGCAGACTGTGTTTTCTGACCCCAAGCATGTAAGGGCGAGTGTTTTGTGTCAGTGTGACAAATATATTACATCGCTAAATAAAATTTTCCAAAATAAATAGAGTGCACTGCTTCCTTAGTCTCCCCAGCAGCACAGCACAACCTGAATCATTTTAGCACCATGTTACCCGTACAGGCCACCATCTGGGATTAGGTCACAGGAGGGATGACAGTACCCTCAAGTGGCAGTAATGTGTACTAGGTCAGTTGGAGCCAAGGTCTTGTGGTGGAATCATTGCTTTCAAAATAAAAACTTATGTCCATCATAGACAGAGTCGTTTTCCTGCCATCCTGGATGACATTAGTACACGTTAGTGCATCTTAGTGCAAGTTAGTGCACATTAGTACACTTTAGTACACATTAGTACACGTTACATTAGCGCAACAATATGGGTTGGTAAGGGGACGTGGTGGTTGGTTGAGGATAATGGTATTTCCTTCCAGGTGTAGGTGGGTGTAGCATTTGGGAAACTTCATTTTAACTCCACAGTAGCACTCTCTGGTGATTTCAATATGTACTAGGCCTCATGGTGACCACAATGTATGTCGCCATCTTGAATAACGATAGACGCATCATCAGATGACGTCACTTACAACAGTGCCCTCTGGTGCTGGTACCGTGTACTATGTCAGAGTCTGGAGCTCTTGGTGAACGCACTGTTTGCCGTCACCTTGGATTACATGACAGATTGGAGCAACCTCTGGTGGTGACCATATACACTAGGTCTCGTGGTGAACATACTGGATGGCCCTACTGCATGAAAATGATTATTTGCAAATCCTTTCCCCACAATTCCTTAGCACTAGGTGGTGGTTAGGTGACTGATGTTACAGCAAGTGCCCTTTCTTTCACGCCATTTTCTTAGCTTAGTAGAGATATGCAAATTAACCTTTGTTTACTGCTAAAATTCAAACTTGGTGCCAGTTCATAGGAAGAGGTGCCAGTAGGGTGACTTAGGTTAGTGGAGGTAGGCCAAGTGAGCTATCTTCCCGCGATTTTCTGAGCTTAGTAGAGATAACTGTAGTGCGGTGCATTATGCTGTTGGAATTTGAACTTCCCGCCATTTTTCTTGGGGAGGGGGGCAAGGCACCAAAATTCAAACTTCCTGCCAAAATCCGTCGTCTTGAATGTCGTCATGGCTGCCATCTTGGATGAGGCCATGCGCTTTTGCCAAGTCTACATGACACCATCTTGGATGACGTCACTGATGGCATCTTGAATGCATCTGGCAACAATGCAGAGAGTCCCCTTGTAACCCCTTGCTCCAATACTTACACAAACTGCATAATTTTGAGATCGTTGATTGGCCTTTAAACAATGCCCTCAGTCAACGTTCTTGTCGGCCTGATTAGGGAATATGATGCTGGTTTGCGGAATATAATTCCATCATAAAGAAGTAAAAATTTTCTATGCACTATTTCCGCATTTCAGAAGAATTGCCACCAGCAAAAGCGGTTAACATAATATTATATCTTTTTAAAAACCAGTAATACTATACTATGATTAGAGTCTTAACGACCACAAATCTTATGTCAGGGGTAATCCTGTGGTGTGACTGCTCAATGAGCTCGAAAGACTTTCATCGGATGTTGATAAGCTTTACAGTGACAACGTTCCCCTTGACCCAATCAGAGAAGAACGATGATTTGTATAATAATGCAGTTGACTGCCATATCTGTGAGCTGCCGTTAGACAGAAAAGTGGGAGCTCCTCATAAACACCACTGACAGTTCGGTGTGCAATTTGAAGTACCAGCTACCAAGGCAGTTACCTGTTGTCTGCCATAATTTAAGTGGGTATGACGCTCACTGTCTAGTTGAGCACTTGTCTGGTTGTGGTTGGGAGTGGAATCAGATCAGTGTTGAAATGCATTTCTCGATGTTCTCATGTACATCTTCCAAATGAATGACGCCAAAAATTATGCTCCACTTCCTTGATAGGCTACGTTTCTTCAGGCAACACTCCTGAACGTCACTGAATCTCTGCCTCAAGCTGCATTTCCCCACAAGGACACATTTCAGCTTGTGACTAGGAAGGGGTTTTGCCTTACGAGTATGTGGATAACATGGCGAAATTCAATGAAACCAAACTACCTAACATAACGGCATTCTCCAGAAATCTTCCAGGCAACGCCATAATAGATGCAAGGTATGAGCATGCCATAACAGTCTGGTAAGATTTCAAAATATCCACTTTAGGAGAGGACGTACAAGTTTACGTGGACACAACTGTGTGCTTTCTTGCAGAAGTTTTTGAGAAAGTCAGAAGTCTATGCATGGTCATATACTGTTTGAATCCCGTCTTTTATTACACCGCACCTGGGTCGTCTTGGGACGCAGTGCTCAAGAAAACGAAGTGCAGTGTTGAATTATTGACCCATACTGACATGCTTCTTTTCTTTGAGCGTGGGATCCATGGGGGGACTTTGCCTTCACGTGCCTATGGCCACATTGGCAAACAGCTCACAGATGAGTGACACGTTCAATGTATTCCTTGATTCAAGTTACATACTGTATCTGGGCATAATTAACTTATATGGACACGCCATGCAGCAATCATGGGTGACCGAAGACGAATGCAAGGGATTACGTGGAAAAATCATGGGGGTGTGGCAGCAGATTCTGATGTAGGGTATGTGATGGAGGCAGAACTCACATACCCTATTAGTTTGCATGATGCACACGCCTATTTGCCGTTCTGTCTAGAGCGAGTTCTACAAGAAGGCTCCACCCCAAAACTGATGTCCCACAGAATAAGAAAGTTATCAGCCTTATGAAGGACGAGGCGAATGGATTGCCAAATGTGGAGTTTGTAGGTCTGTGATCAAACATGCATGCATTCCCGCACTGGAAGGTTCCAAATGGTTCAAATGGCTCCGAGCACTATGGAACTTAACTTCTAAGGTCATCAGTCCCCTAGAATTTAGAACTACTTAAACCTAACTAACCTAAGGACTTCACACACATCCATGCCCAAGGCAGGATTCGAACCTGCGACTGTAGCGGTCGCGCAGATCCAGTCGGTAGCGCCTTGAGCTGCTCGGCCACTCCGGCCAGCCCATTGGAAGGTGCCACCCAGAGGTGGGATAAGGATGCGCATCGTATGGCATTGAGAGTCCTCTCTATCGAAGACTATAAGCGGTGCCTGTGCAGTGGTGTTCATGGTGCTCCACTACAGCCGCCTGATATGGTACAACAGACCAGTATCCAGTCGAGAGCACATGAGGTGTACACTGTGGTGTAGTCTAAAATCGGCCTGTCATATTATGATAAAAGGCTCATTTGTGATGAGGGGACTGAAACTCTTCTATCCTCACACACTACTCATGTTTAGCAAGAGAACGAATGGTAGACTCTGATTGAGTGAGAGTGAGAGAATGAGGGAGAGAGAGAGAGAGTGTGTCTGCAGAGCAGTAGTAGAACCCTATTTCAAAGTGTAAGTAATTTTGTGTGTGTGTGTGTGTGTGTGTGTGTGTTGTGTAAATATTAGTGTATACTGCACTCAAGTGTATATACACACATGGGCCAAGTGTGGAAAAAAAGATAAAAAAGTAAAAGAAAAATGTATTTATATGCACACCATGTGTGTGAAAGAAAAATGTTAAAAAAGCCTACACAAAAATATTAAAAACCATAAACAGAAAAAAATATGTTTATATTTATTTATTTGTTCATATGCAATGCATGTGCAAACTGTCAACATATATTTCTAAGCACCATGTGCGTCTGGTAAATTGAATAATTTTTTAGGTTTTTCACCTGTCGTTAGCCATCTAAGTTAGAATAGTTTTTAAGTGTATATATATCTATGTAGCTCAGAGTCCATCAGAATTGTTATTGTAAAAATCTTTGCTATTGGGGCTGTTCAATTTAGATTCTAAGTGAGCACAGTCGATCAGAATTACTGTAAAAACTATGCTACTGGGACTGTGGAATTTAGCTGTAGTAAAGAAAGTATCTCCACATTAGTTTTTAGCGTAGATTTAAAAGAAATTCCAGTGTTACTTTTACCTTGCATACTACAACATCAAGAATATTTTTTTACAGTTTTTTATTCAAGTATCTGAACTGGAATAGAAGAGTGAAATTGTACCTCAAGAATACTATATCGTACCACAAAAACTACATTGTACCTCAAGAATAATATTGTACCGCAAGAAGTATGTTATATTTGTGTCAACTGAATAAACGAAAAAAAATTGTCACTATACGTCTTTGTCGTCATTATTTACATAAATCCTGTCTCCCTGTAGCGTTATATATATATATATATATATATATATATATATATATATATATATATATATATATATATATATATATTGTCCACTTTCAAAGACATACCGCACACATGTCTAAAATTATATCTCTGGTGCTTGAAGAAACTCACAGACGTAGTATCTGGTTAAAAATGAACACTGTCAAAGCTGGAATAGGGGTGAAAAAAGAACACAGAGGTTGTAAAGTAAAAAATAATTTATTTCTCATCCAGCCTAAAAGTAATTTTACTTTTGCGTAAGCAAACACTTCTTCTTCTTCTTCTTCTTCTTCTTCTTCTTCTTCTTGAGTCAATGGAGAGCAGGGCACCCGTAGAATTACAAGTCTTGAACAGCAACAAACATGAGGATTCGATGCATTCACGAGATCTTCTCTTACCCCTTCAAGTAGATAATGGTTTCTGTGTGGTTGAATAGTCGAAGCGACATCACCATATCGTTATATGGTATGCCACGATCATTTCAGTGAATTCCAACGCACTTCACATCCTTGAAAGACCTCGGTGACGCTTTGTTTGCTGAGAATGTCTCTATTATTACGGCATCTTCTCTGTACACTACGAATGCAACATCTTTAAATATGAACTGTCTAGAAACCCTGAGCGTCTGCAATGATGGTGACACCTTGAGATGCCATTGTGGAATGCTCTAGGTAAGGCACAGCACCTGTTCATTTATACAGCTCGTTGCACAACGCCTGTGAGCGGGCAGTAGTTGATCACACAGTCATGTGGAACTAGAGCAACATGGCAGTGGGTTCCGGAAAATTTGCAGAATATTTAAATTCAATACGTACATCTGGTGCAGATGTAATTATCTCGTTGTGTTTCGAGTGGCCTATTACGATGATTGGTGATGGCTTCTGTGGACTGAGTAGACAACCCCTTCTTCAGCACTTTCACAGTAAGAAGCATGATACCTAGCATACATGTCATTGCTAGAGTGTACAAATTTCATCCCATTGCAGGTGTAAATTGTCATATGGGCAGTGTGCGATTTGCAGGGGGGGGGGGGGATGGGGGGGTTGAAGGTTTTCCCTTAATCTGCATCAGACCATCCCCTCCTCTGGTTTTAGTTTATGCATCCCAACCTGGGATGTTTATTTCCCACCCACTGGAGTAAAACTTTAAATATAATTTAAATTTGTGGAGCCGAACACTGAAAGTTTTTAATACAGTCTTACTATTAATAATATTAATATGTTTGCTTATTAATTTTGAAAAAGTGTTATGTAGTAGTTAAGCATTTCAAAACATTTAGAACTAAATCATCATTACCATGTTGTCATTGTTGCTTTCGTCTAAGGTGCGTCAACCGTTAACTTGCGAGCTTGCGAGGGAAGTAGTGTAGCAGTGATACCGCAGCAGTCGTGCCGCAGAGTTGGCTGAGCTGGGGGGCTGAAATTCCCACCCCGGTCCCTGACAAAGGGTGGCGACCGGCCCGGTATCTGTGCGAACATTTACCGTTAGGCCACCTTTTGGAAACAGTATGGCGCGGACTAACGCGCCTGGGACGAAAGCACAAAGTAGTGCGAAGTGAGCAACGGTACTGGTCAGACGGGATCGGACAGTATGACTTCGCTAGCCGCGAACCACGTGGGTGGAGCTTAACACAGGCTCCCCAGCATCGCGTACTCCAAATTAATTGGTGTGGTTCGTTCGTTGCCTCGCGTCCGCCAAACACACGGCCATCTTCACACGTTCCCGCTTCAGTAGTTTCATTAGTGAGTTGAGTGCGTCCAGGCCTGTAAGAACTACAGAATTTCAGGATGTCATTCAAACAAAGGAAAATTTCTGATTTCCTTAAGAGCAGTGCATTACCTGATACGTGTACAAACTCTGACAGTCAGGATACTAACAGTGGTGATAAAAGAGTTTAAATAGACATTAAATGTAAAAAAGAAAACGGTAATGATGGTGCTAATACAGGGGAAGGGACTGAATCTCCGGTGACTGAAAACTGTGACACGTCTCGAGGTAGGAATGGGAGTAACAGTACTCTTGGAATTACAGGAGGACATTGTGTTGCCTTATCAGGTTTTCAAAACTGGCAAAAAGCTAAGCCGTGGCTGTCCGTAAATGACAAAAACTTAGTTATATGCACAGTGTGTTCACAAGTTTGTGAACTTAATGTGGAAAGCAGTGAACGTGTGCGTATCGATAACGCGTTTTTAGCTGGTGTTTCTGCTAATAACGCCAAAAAACTAAATGATAAAATCGGGGATCATGCAAAGTGCAAATCACATATGAAGTGGGTAGAAATCACGAGTATAAAAGAAAAGAAAAGTTTACAAAAATGCTTCATTGAAATGCAAAGTTGTGGGGAAAGCAGCATCAAGAAAAAGTAATCGCAACTGCTTCGTTGCTCAGATCTGCATATGTAATAGCTAAACAGAAATTATCATTCAAATCGTATCCTGCAGTAATCGAACTACAAAACCTTAATGGTCTATCAGTCGGTAATATGTTTCATTCTGACCATGCACGCCGAAATATCATTATGTTTGCAGGAGAAGAAATGAAAAAGAATCTTGCTCACTCCCCTTGCTGAATCGGGTACAAACTTCAGTATCATGATGGACGAAAGTACAACGGTTTCCAATAAAATTTGTTTAATAATATATTTACGTTTGTCCTTTGAGGGAGTTGCTTGCAATTATTTTTTTGACATTGTTGAATTAGAAAGTGGGAGAGGGTAATGCATTTTCAGCACACTGTTAGCAGCTCTTGAAAAGTATGGCATTACAAATTATGTACTAAAAAAACACCTTGTAGGTATCGCACCAGATGGTGCCTCAACAATGCTTGAATCTTACAAAGGTGTAGCCGCTCTACTGCGTAGTCATTTGCATAAGGATTTAACTGTCGTTCATTGTATGAACCACAAAATGGAATTAGCTGTCCATGATGTTATGAATGATGTAGCAGATGTATACCATATACAGTTTTTTTTTAATTCCTTATATTCTGTGTTTTCTCGAAGTCCCAAAAATCAGAGACTACTACAAAGTGTTTCACATGAATTATCCTCGCAGCTATTAAAACTATGCCGTATTTTTCGCGTACGATGGGTTGGTTCCTCATTTAATGCTATTCGAGCTTTTCTTGAAAGTCACAGTTCTCTTGTCCATCTTTTTGAAAAACTGAGACATGATGATTTCAGATCAACTCAGGAGAGCTCTAAATTTGAAGGTTTACTGAAACGTCTCACAAAGTGGTTGCTTGTAATGGAATTAGTTGTGCTTTATGAGACCTTAGGAGTTCTGCAAGTATTATCATTCTTTAAGCAGAACAGAAATTATTCAGTCCTTAAAGCAAAACAGGAAATTGACGTGGCTATAACAACTCTTGAAACACTGAAAACGCCACGAAATAGGATGATAGAACAAGAGTTGGAGGAAAAGCGCACATTCAAAGGGGTGTTAATGAAAGAACCAACTTGTGATGAATGTAACACTTTCAGAGATCTCGGAAGAAATTTTTTCAGTCTTTGGTAGACAATATAAAAAACCGCTTTAAGGACTTGGATTTCTTTTCGGGTGTAGCCGTATTAAATTCAGATACATGGCCTTCAGATGATGGTGTCTTATGTTGACATGTCAACTTCTCGCTTGTGTAATAAGGTGGATTTTAAATTATGTGAATGCACGTGTGCGTCACTAGTTAAAGATTTTCGAAACTATAGAGAAAATCCTCAACACATGCCCAATTCTGTGAAGGAACTTTTGAAAGCAGTCGAAGTTATACCTCTATCTACGGCTGAATGCGAACGCGGATTTAGTGCCATGAATTTAACACTGACTGATCAGAGAAATCACTTACAAATTTCGACACTTTCAAATCTACTTCTCATTTCAATAAATGGACCTCCACTGCGTTGCTTCGATGCAGAAAAATTTGCAGCAAGGTGGATAAGAAAAAGAAACCTTGCTTCTCAGCACCTAGTGCCATTGACAAACAAACAGGCAAACCCTCGAATCTTCAGGAGCAGTCTCATTCATCTCGTCTCTTCAACTAAACTAAGTTAAAATGACAATTATATACTTTAGTACTAGCTGAACCGGCCACACTTTGCTGTGGCTTTGTCGTAATACGATGATTTAACAAATTAACATTCACTTTTAATTTCAGAGTGTTAAAGTTAAGCATAAAACAAAACAAAAATTTTACATTTTATTCATTTCATATTTTAGTATAGTTTGAGTATCGTATATTACAGGAATCATTTACAAATTTGTTAATTAACTAGATATGAAGATTTGTTAATTTTATAAATGAGGTAAGTAAACTCGGCATTGCCCGGATGTCTCTACCTTCCCCTTCTTTTCCCACTCCCCATCCTCTCCTGTCCTCCTCTCTGTCCATCTGCTTTTCTCCTCTATCACCTCCTACAACCTCCGTGACTCTCCCCTTCGCTAAGGTCAATTTATCTTCCCCTCTAAGTCAATCTCCTCCTGCCCTCTCTTTCTGTCCCTGCGACATCCAACATTTACATATTGAAAGCAGTAATATGCGTCTACAATTGCCATAAGGACAATACTGAATGTTTTTTTTTTGTAGTTGATGTATTCACTTCCAGTATTCGGAGGACACACAATTTGCACATGTTTGCCATGTATGACCCCTATGCAGTGAGGGAAATTCCACTTCGAAAAATCTTGCTACTTTCTGCCATTCTTCAGTATCCTTTGGAATCTGAAAAGTAAAACATACTAATTACTTTCCCTATTTTTTCGGACTGATGACACAGTATCAAAAGATGACGGCAATGTATCTCTTGAAGAATATGTACCTCCCACATATGTCAAGCACATATTTTCAAATGTTCTTTTTAAAGCGCGCTTAGGGGAGTATGAACAAACTCCGAGCATCGAAACATTGGTTGCTAAACCTTGCTGTGAAATTGTATATGTGGACAATAATAATTGGGACGAATTTGTTCAAACAGAAACAGAGGAGCTCAAATTAATTCGATTTTAGAAAGAAGTGTTTTTAACAGTTCTTTAATATCCATTTTAATTTGCTTAAGAATGTCAACAAAACATTACTTAAATGAAATCAGTATTGAATGTTGCGTGCTTACCTTTATGTAATTCTTCAACACTAATGAAAAAGCTTCACATATCTCTGGCACTATGAGGGAAATAGCAGAATATGATACTTTAAATAAGTACATTAGTGTCTTGTATAAATCACCAGGGGCTAAAAAATCGTAATGTGATGGCCCATAGAATTATTGGTGAAATACTGTCTTGGCAGTTGTTATCTTTCTCTACAATAGGAGGTGTAGTTAACTGCAGTAAGTAATTAAAGTCTTCAGTCGACATTCTCGTAAAATTACTAAATAACGCACCATCTTCTGCTTCTAGTTCTTAGGATACTATTTCGTGGACCTTCTTTAAATACTCTCCTCTTCCAACATCGTTTTCTTTCCCTTTGGTTTTCATTTCCGTTGTTTGCTGCATGTGCAAGTACCAAGTAGGCCGCCGCTGCGATCACTTTATCATCCATTATACTCCAAGACCGACACACGTGTGGCACAAATTCTGTTGCTTTGGTATAAATTAACCTGCGGCATGCAACATACGCCGTAAGATGTTGCCCGCTGTAGCTTGCTACAAGACGACGCACGCCACATTTCCGTAGCATGCCACAATGTTGCAAGACGTCGCCCCAGCGTAAACGAGGCTTTCTAAGCCAGGTCTGTATTGTATGGTGGATGTGATGTGTTGCGTGCGAAACTAAAACCTGCAATCAGATCCAAACGTCGTGGAAAACTGTGAAGAGGTGTCATCCTGCAGCAAGATAACGCTCGCCCACATTCTGCCAAACGGACAGCCAACGCAATAAAAGAGTTGAGATTCGAGGTGCTGGAACATCCACCATACAGTCCAGACCTGGCTCCAAGCAATTTTCACATGTTTGGACCCTTAACGGAAGCACTGCAGGGAAGAAGATTTGAAAGTGATGAAGACGCCATTGCTGTGGTGCTAAATTGGTTACAGATGCAACCGAAAAACGTATTTTCTGATGAAATAAAAAAAAACTCGTAAAACGTAGGGAAAACTGCATTGAAGTCCAGGGAGGTTACGTAGAAAAATAACGCATGTTTCAGTTTTCTATCATCAGAATAAGTACAGCTTTTCACAAATGTGCCTTTACTTTTTGAATTCCCCTCGTATACCTGTATGTAGATGATTTTGTAAATAAGCTTTACCTATAATGTACTTTTAAAGATATAACAAGGGATAGCTTTTCTGATAGTGCATACGCGTGAATAGTGAGTTTCGGCATTAACATCTATTTATAAATAACTTTTTAACCATGGGTAACGCCACGGTCCAAGCTAGTAACATATATAATTATACTAACTCCCTAAGGCATCCCCCACCCCCCTCCTCCCACTGGTAAAAGCATAAATCGCACACTGCATATGGGTAGAATTCTGAATTCACGCACTCTGGCGTTAGTTAACTTGCAGTTGTCGAATGCAGTGGAATCATTTGATATATTCCCGCTTTTGTCAGTCTGAAAATCAAGTATGATGAATCTAGACGTCTGTAGATGTGAACAGGTTTTAATAGCCCATGTTTGTCTGCTTGCAGTCGGTAACACTGGATACTCGAAAACCTCCCAAGAGAGAAATCTTAATGATAGAAAGGTACCGGAATTCAGGTATTTTAAAAGCTTCAAACGCTCCTCGTTTGATACACTGATTTGGGGAATATTCCATATCATCTTGCTAATTGTGATCATAGTCTCCTCTTGAGCTCCGTACCAGAATGAGTTCCTGTTCAGCATTTATAGTAATCTGTCTCATGTCCTAAAAGTAACCCATAACCATTTTTAGAGGAATGGATGCAGTAAATCGCTTGTAGTCTGCAACTGCTCTATCCTCCGGATCGTCTATGAATCATCCCGCATTTTCTAAAGCATTGAAATCCGTGGTTGATGTAGAGACATATGCTTTAAGGGTTGACGTTATGCCACATTCTCAGACCAACTGAGTTGATAGCATATCTCTTGAAACAGGGATACTATGGCGTTACGTGTAAACATGGCTCCCACTGTATCCGCCATCGGTTTCATTGAATGACCCCTCCAAATATATGAAACTCTTGCATGGAAGCGTCAGCGCTTCTTGGTGCTGGAAGACAATCGTAATTTCATCATTCTTGTTAAATGTGGTTGAAGTGTAAGGTTTATGTGAGAAGTATTCCTGACTTGTAATTCGCTCAGCATACTCTACTGAAATGGTTATACTGAGTGAAGTCATCATTGCGAGGTTTCAAGCCAACTTATTTAAGAAACTCGTAATTCGCACGTGTTATCACTTGGAGGTTCGGCACCAAAGTGACGTGCTATGGATTGCGTGCAGGGGTTTTGTACTGTGCGCCGATCTTGGCTTAGATGTAATCGTACAATGATTTCCTCGCTACGGAAGTCAACAACTTGATTATTCTGGTTCACAATACGCTACTCCAAATAGTCCAGTGTCTGAACTGTCGCTGGAAGGTATATTGCAATGGAAGGAGTTTCAACAGTCTTGTACCTCGTTGCAACTCAGGGGAAGAATCCGTAAATAATATGAATTAGACGGTCGTTGAGACAGGAGTTCGTTGCAACGTAACACTCCTATTGTGCTGACGGGCAGTATATCCACAGCCTGATCTGACTTGTAATACTTACTTGGATCTTTCTTCAAAACATGTCTTTTGTGAAACCCCATAAGCCCTATTGAACCTCTCTGGTTAAAGTCAATCGTTGCATTTACAGTCCTTATTTCATATTTAAGTGTATTGATGTTTGCATATAGCTCAATAACTTTTCCAGACTGTTTTAAGACTTCGTTTAAATCGTCGATATCATATGCGCCGGATTCTATTTCCACAATGCCTTTTTCACCATTAATATTCAGATGTAGTTTGTTGTTAGTCTCAGTGATATTTGGATGCCGTTGTACGACTCCAGTCCAATCGATGCAATACTTCATACACCAATGCTCAAATCAAGGAAGGGAAGAAATTTGCATGTAATACAGATGATCGTTCTTTTAACGTCAAAGTGTACGACATTACATCTGAACCTCAACTGATGAAGGAATCTTTAAAGCTGCTCCTTACATAGTGTGCTTCGTTTTCTTTGTAAATGTCAAGAGAAACATGATGCACAGATGTCCACAGAGGTATTAAAGTCTTGATAGCTCCGATAATTGTACAGCGCACGTCTTCTGCGAGTGAAGTATCGCTTTATTCATTCTGGCGGTTGCAGGTCACCAAATGAGCCTAAACAGTAGACGTACCCGCATTTATCATGACGTGTGACACCCAGTGGGTGCCAGGACCTTCAGCAACATCTAAATTTACAATGGCACATTCACCAGTTTTCCACATTGTCTTCCGTAATGTATCCTGCATAAACATATCATGGAATCTCGGAATGTTGATTTTTTTCTAACAAACTTGAGAAGAGCAGCATTTGTGATCTGGTAGGACTGCTAACGGGCTTTCCTTTAATTTATGGATACACCAAGCCCTTTCCTGTATGATTTCAAGTATAGCCCTTTCCCGATGGCTGTGGCTTCCATCAAGTGGTTATGTCTTCTTACCACATCTAGCTGCGCTTCGGAGTTCTGCGCGTTCTTGACTGTTCGAGCAACAGTTGCAGCACCACGAGCGAGGGACCCTACCGCCGACAGTGCGGGGATGAACAAGAAGACACCAGACGTCTTGGGTATTGGTAGAATTAGAGGCGCTTTAAGGGATTCTTCTTCTTCTTCTTCTTCTTCTTCTTCTTCTTCTTCTTGCGCCTTTCAGAGCGGTGTTAGCTTCATACTTCGCTGTCAGGATACAGTTCTTCAAACAGCTCTGCTTTCACCTTTTTCTTGTTTACTGCACAACGTGCTGCATTCATAACTCACTTGAAGTTCATCACTCTTAAACTGCAAATGCTGCACTGCAGTGATGTACACCAATATCCTTTCTTTTCCGTATCGCCTTAGCATTATCTGCTAAAATCCTATCTCCTATGTGATGACATTGCATATGTAGCAAATAAAGATCTCTCAAGTCATGTTCTATATACGCTTCGTCGAGCAGATTAACCCACTTATCACCTCGTGCCAAGCGTTTCTGAATCTTTGTTCCATGTCCACAGTAGCTATACCCCGGAATGTGTAATACCAGTGGCAGTTTGTCTTGTCTCGAATACCACTCCTATAATGCGTCTCGTAGCACGCATGTTATGCTACTGCGGTGGTTGTGGACTGTGCATATGAAAATCGTTAGCATTAATCCATCTGTTTTGTGCTGCAGGAAACTCATGCAATTTGACTAGTGCTCTATTTCCCCGACGTCGTATGACTCTCTCTACGAGAAACATATCCGGTTTTGAGCTTTTCTGCAACTCCTCGGTGTATATGCAACCTGCAGTTTCCTCGCCTTTACGATCCTTCAAGATGTAAGTTCTAGGAATCAATCTTTGCACTTTGCAAACTGTAAATATCTCTGTTGACCACTTCGGTAGATATGATTTCTCAAATGCTTTCATATATTTTGAGATACATAACAAATGATCTACATTAAATTTCTGTTTGCATGAATCCGGCATTTTAATGCGATAGTCCACCGTATCACGAACATCGATTCGTCTGATTCTTATTGTGGTATGTTTGATTCGATTATACTGAGCAATTATTTCTTGGAGGGTATCTGTCCATTTGTATGATACGCGAAGTTTAAAACGCATCCACATTTGACCTTTTATTGTTCTTTTCAGACGCTCCACGATACTTGCTTTCAGGTAGGTGAATGTTGTGACGTATTCCATACCGCTGCATCACGGACTTGGAAAACTTATTTTAAAACTCTCCACTGTGATCGGTTTTGAGGTTGTCTGGGGATCGATTCGTCCCTGTACGCAGCAAGCACTGAAACACATTCGCGAGATTTCTACCCGTTTTTGTTTTAACAGGTAATGCCCAGGCAGGAGTTTGTATGAATAACCATTTAAATATATTTTAATTCATTAATCTTATGTGAATATTCCCTGATTTATATAAGATCAGCCTGCCGTAAGTCACCCAGACCTTCAATCATAACATGCTTACGAGGGCATGTTTTGAGTGCTGCTTTGTGAAGTTCTCGAACTACTGTCTCCACACTTATTCGATGATGTGTCTCTCTCTCTCCAAGCTCATAAATTATTGAAACGGCCTCATCCGAATGAGCTGTATAACCTGCAGCAGCTGATGCCATTAGTAGTCATAGTCGATCTATTCTCTCGTCGGGGTCGTCATAATATATATACTGTGGCATCACTGCTTTATGCACAATGTCAATACCATCGCCGTTACTGTTATTGTTCTTGTTTTTGTTTTCGTCATTAGGTATTGGTTTTATAATGGTTTTATATTTCTTGTCGCTCAGGATTTTTATTATCTTACGTACATCAGTCAAAAGCAGTATTTCTCGGTACATTTCCCTATCATTAACTGAATAATTTATACGTTTTTTTAGTGGGTCTCATTTTCCTAAGATTTATACAGCCAATTGTCCTCCCAAGCCGTTATCACCGATCTGTGTTGTGTCATCAGTTACGTTTATAGGCTGCGTGCCCAACACGTACAGTCTTCCCCTGCTAACGCCGAATGTTCTGTCTATCTAACCAGGGACGTGACGGATAATGAATTCGTCAATGCAACACCATCGTTATCGCGTGGTTTTGTTTTTGCCAAGAGCTGCCTGTGAGGCACAGTAACCGGTTTAAAGGGCTCTCTTGGTGTTTGCTGTCGATCCATATGCCCGAACCTTAGTAACCGTAATTTCTCTCGAATGGCCTTCCGCGTTTGAATGACTTTCTGCTTCGTTGACATCTCGGTGAATACTACTCAGACGTCTCTATAGCCTGAGACTTTATACATCCGCTCTTGTTCCTCTTATTATCTGCCTGCTCCCCTTCTCAACAACAAAGACCGCTACATTTATTTTCCCCTCAATAGCCTCGATCTTTTTAGTTAAGTCGGTTACTTTCTTACCGATTTCATTAATTACCTCATTTAATTGAATGACCATTCACAGACCATTCTCAATGACCATTCTCTGGTAATACGTCTCTAGCTCCCTGCGCATACCTCCA